>NW_023995644.1:35000-90295 GCF_015586225.1 Lucilia sericata | reverse complement strand
TCCTCATGCAAATACTGTTATAACAAAATTACCATTTTTTTGTAAATAAATCCCACTATTATTTAACAATTTATTATGCAAAATTTATAAATTTCATTAAATTTAATTATTATTTTGTGAATCTCCTATTTTATTAATTAATATTTTAATCAGCATGAGTAGTAAAATTGAGTAGGCATGAATCAGTTTTTTACGAACCCTGGTGTAGCTTAGCTTAGACAAACTCTTCTACTGATCAACCTGTTCTCCACTCCAAACACAAAACGAGTAAAACCAAACAAAACAAAATAGTATAAACATATGCATATGGGAATGAACACTAAAATTTTAACCACATAATAAATGTTACACAGGATCTTGTGAAAATTAAGAAAAAATAAATAAGAAATTGTTTTATATTTGTGTAAAAAATCACAAATATGTTAATTTGTGGAAAATTCAAAAATCTAGGCTAATTTTACTAAAGTTATTAATTGAATCAAAAAAAAATGTATCTTATTTCACATAACTAGACTTTCGACTAACACCATTGCGTGGATTACACTCTAAGTTAAAATACATATTATTCCATGCTAAGACTGGATATCAATAAATATGAAAATATATTGGATTATGTGGGGCTAAAATTTAGGTATTTTAGTATGATGCAAAGGTAAGTGTAAATTTTTGTCTTCTGGACATAAACGTCCAGTACAAAACAAGATATTTTACTAGTCTTACGTAGGGAAAATAGCTAGAAAGAGGTCGTTTATGTACGAATATCCTTGCCATGGAAGGTTCCGACAAGTTTTTCCTTGCATGTCCTCTAAGACGTAGTAGTGGTTACCGACTTTCTCTCGAACTCGAGCTTTGATAAACATTGGGCTTAATTTGGCATTAAACCTTTTTCCATATTGCTTTGCGCAAAATTGCGCCTAAAAACTTCTTGATTTACGGCAAAAGATTGTAGTCTAGTGCGTAAATTATATTGTTTTTGATTTCTATCAAAAGCTTCTTTATATATTTTCGTAAATTTTGACGAATAAGGTGAAGATGATCGTCACGAGCAATCTTTGCGCAGGGTTCTTCTAACAATTCAAGTTTTCTAAGTAGTTCATAAGAGGAGGCATGGGTTATCATGTCAAACCCGAAGAGTGCATGGTAGGGCGAAACGTTGATGGCTTGATGGTAGGAGTTTCGGAGGGCACAACTAATAGCACTGAGCTGCTCATCCCAAAGTCGATGGTCATTTTTTAAATATGCCCTTATTCCGGCTATAAGTGATCGGTTGACCCTTTCAGATGCGTTGGATTGGGGGGAGTAGTATGCAGTATAGTTGTGTTTTATGCCATATTGAGTAAAAAATGCATTTAGATCATTGGCTTTGAACTGGCTACCGTTGTCGCTAATTATGATCTCCGGAACACCGTATATGTGGAAAATGTTTTGCTCCAAATAATGTTGAATGTTAGCTGAAGTGAACTTTTTGAGAGGACACAACCAGTGGAACTTTGTGAGGTGGTCCAGTACAATTAGTAAACCTATGAAACCAGATTTACTCCTAGGATAAGGTCCTAACAGATCGATATATAATCGTTGGAATGGTCTCACAGATATTACAGGGTTACCCATAGGAGGTTTTAATATAAAGTTCGGTGCTTTGGTAGCCTTACAAGTGTCGCAATTCCTCACATAGTTTCTAACATCCTTGATCAAACCAGGCCAATAACAATTTCTTCTCAATAAGTCTAAAGTTTTAATCATACCGCCATGCGCAGATGTAGGGGAATCGTGTGCTCTTTTGATAGTATCTTCTCGTAGTCTGTAGGGTATCCACAATTTCCATGACAAGTTTTCTTGCTCTTCATCGCCGGTATAGTGTTCAGTACGTATATACACGAACTTATCTTCTACTTTAATATCAGGATATTTGCTTTGATTTTGTGTTATTTTTGCTTTTAAGTCTTGGTATTCTTTATCATCAAAGTAGGGTGAGTTTAAGTCGACTTCCGGCTCAATAAGTTCTAAGGCACTAATATTATCATTCGGTATTCTTGATAAGGCATCAGGTACGACATTTTCTTTCCCCTTTCGGTGACTTATAGAGAATTTGTATGGCTGCAATTTAAAAACCCATCGGGCCAGACGTCCACTTAAATCGGCTTGCTTCATCAACCAGAGTAGGCTCGAGTGGTCTGTGACAACTTCAAACTCCTGCATTTCTAAATAGCATCGGAACTTTTTGATGGCTTCCAATGCTGCCAAGCATTCCCGCTCTGTGACGGAGTAATTACGCTGCGCTGCATTAAGCTTTTTACTCATGAATGCAATGGGCTTTTCTTCACCTTGATCATCCAATTGCACCAGAACTGCGCCAATGCCATAATCACTCGCGTCACAGTGCAGGAAAAACTTCTTCGAAAAGTCCGGATTTGTCAATACAGGAGCAGTTGTCAACAGATGTTTAACTCGTACAAATGCTGTTTGCGCCTCGGGTGTCCATGTAAACTTCTTCTTGGTTGAGAGCACGTCGGTAATGGGACACACCTCTGTGGAAAAGTTCTCAATGAATCTGCGATACCATCCCGCCAATCCAAGGAATCCTCTCACTTGTTTGAGATTTTTAGGAACAGGCCAATTGACTATCGCACTAATCTTTTCGGGATCTGTTGTAACACCTCCGTCTCCTATCACAAAACCGAGATAATTTGTTTTTGTTACACAAAACTTACTCTTTCCGACATTTAAAGTTAAGTTTGCTTTTCTAAACTGCGATGCTAATCTTACCAAAACTTCTACATGGGACTCAAAGTCCTCAGAAACAATGACAAGATCATCTAAATAACCAAAAACACTATTTTTAAGATCTGGGGGTATAAGTTCATCTATAAGTCGACACATGGTTTGTGGGGCATTGCATAACCCAAACGGCATCACCACAAACTGATATAAAGGTCTCCCCGGGACCGTAAAAGCAGTCAAAGGTTTTGAAGCCTCATCCAAACCAATTTGCCAGTAGGCATCTTTCAGGTCCAGTTTGGATATAATGTTTGCTTTAGGGAGCCTTGCGAAGATACCACTAATATTTGGCAATGGGTATGCATCTTTTTTAGTTACCATGTTCAACTTTCTCGCGTCAAGGCATAAACGAACCTTGTTAGGTTTGACGACTAACCTCATTGGAGAGCTCCAAGGGGAGGAAGATGGTTCTATGACCCCTAGACTTAGCATCCTGTCAATTTCGCCAAACATAAGCTTCTCAACTGCTGGTGATACTGGGTAAAATCGTTGTTTCACAGGAGAAGCATTACCTACATCAATTTTGTGTTCTATTAGTTTCGTTCTACCTAAACCATGTTTATCAAAATTAGGAAACAAAGTGATTATAGAATCTAGTTGCTTTTTCTGTTCAATATTAAGGGGATACTGGTTTTCTTCAATTGGAGTAGAAGTTTTCGCAAAATCGGACAAAACATCAGACATACTATTCACATCGGAGGGACTATTAGACGGACTATTTAAAGCTATAATATTAGAGGAGCCAATTAATTCTGGACATAGGTTAAACGACTTCCAAAAATCAAGACCCAAAATTAGTCGCTGAGAAATAGACGGTATTATAAACAATTTTATGGTTTTGGTACTATCTTTGAAAGAAATGTCTGCATCTAACCATCCTAAAACAGATTGAAGTTTACCATCTGCTGTTTTTACATATGACTTGCATTTGTTATAATTAGAAAATTTCGAAAAATCTTGTTCCGCCAAAGTTGATCCTATGCAACTTATATTTGCACCCGTATCTAAGAGGCCATATTCGGAAAATTTCAAAAAAGATACTTTTGCATAATATCTCATGTCTTTTGCGTCAGAAACTATTGTTGAAACTAAAAATTTTCTACAAAACTTTTTCATGCGAAAATATTTTCTTAAACGTACAGTGGATCTTTTAGGTTTCTTTTTAGGAAGTTCAGAAATTGACGAAATATTAAAAATTTGATCTCTTCTCTCAATATACATTTGCCAACGTTTATGATAAGGTAAACGGGGGAAAATAATCTTATTTGAATGTTCAACAACCTTATTATCATCAGTAGTTTCATCCAAGTTTTCCAATTCTTTGTCAATTTCGCGTTGAATTAGTTTAATCTTACCAAATTCATAATTAAGGGTTGTTTTATCGTCATATCCAGTAGGTTTGCAAGGGTCATTATCGAGGGAATGTTTGTCTAAGCCAGGATTATCATTAGATATTATTTGTTCTCCTTTGGAAAAGGGTTCTGGAAGTTTTTTGTACGGCTTTGTTTCCTTAGCGCACATTTGCTACAAGTTGGTTTATATACCTGCTTTTCCCCACAACCATAGCAAAATATGGTCCTATCTTTAAGGCAATCCTGCCAATGGTGGCCAATTTCATCACAGTTCCAGCATTTGCCAGTAAATTCTGTGTCTTGTAGAGCATTAACAGATAAATCTGTATCTAGTTCATCAGAACAAACAAACTTTTCATCCGTATTATCGATTGATAACTCAGCTATACGACGAGGAAGCATGATATTTGGAACTCTTGAAAACATATTCTTACGAACGTGTTCATCTGCTAAGAAATTCTCACGCATTTGTACTAATTTTCTTAAATGTGGAATGGAATGTACAGGGACGTACAAGAGATCTTGTCGAATGTCTGGGCGTAAGTTTCTTGCTAAAATTTCGATTAATTCGAGTTCTGACATTGGTGTAGGGAGCTTGTCCATAATAGTAGAAACCGCCTCATAGAAGGAATCAAACGTTTCCCCGGGTTTCTGTTTCCTATTGCGTATCTCCTCTCTAATATCAAAAGACGATTTAAACTCGCGGTATTGGCAGCGGATCGCTTCACAGAAATCGTTCCATTCAATAACTTGAACTCTTTTGTGGTATCGCCAGTACCACTCTCTAGCTTTACCCGTTAAAAGTATATGTAAATTCCGGCAGATAATAGAAAAATCGCTATTAAAATAATCTTTTGTCAAAGTCCGAATCCTATACAAGAATTCCTCAATGTTCAAGCCACTAGATGTACCATCAAATTTTATATTCCAATTCTGAATAATCAGTGAAATTTTATCTGCATTTAAGGTGCTGTGATAGGAATTAGCTCCTGAATTAAGCCGAATTGGGGAATGTAAAATATTCACGTTAGGTTGGTCAAACAAGTTATTATTTGAATTGAAAATACTAGCTGGTCTATTGGTGTTTTGAGCCACTTCAGGGTTATTATTTGACGCAAAATTCATGTTAGCCAAAAGACGAGACAAACTTTGTTCAATCATACGATTGATCTCTTGGTAATCAATACCATTATTCGAATTTGGGGCAGTATTATTTTGTTCATTCACAGCGTCAATTGTTGGATTAGGTGCATTGGTCACAGAAGATGGCATTGGGTCTTCATTTGGTTCCATAATAAAACTGGTATCAGAAGGATTTTGACCTACATTTCTACTCACACTCCTAGTATTATAGTGCTTTGCCATAGCACCGCGTGGCTTTGGAAAAGTAGGTTTCGCTAAACTACCTCTGGGATGAATCACTAGTTTCTTTAATTCCGACAATTGGCAATGTCTTTTACAAATGGGACACTCGGATGACGTGGCTAAATGAGTTTCTATGCACGACCTGTGAAAGGCATGACTGCATTCATTTATAATTAAACAGGACTGTCCCTCACTCATAGATTGCTTACAAATTTGACAGACTGATGGTTCGATAGAAACCGAAGCCGAAGGCAAAGGTGGTGGTAAAGAGATTGGAGAAGTAGTAGGTTCTGTTGCCATTATGATAAATTTTCAAATAATTTAAAGATAAATCTCAAAAACAAAAAAAAATTAAAAGTATGTATGCAAATGTAACTCAATTCAGTAATTGACGCAAGCAAATTATAGAAAATAAAATTTTTAGTACAATTAGGTAATTAAAACAAAATTTTCTAAAAAACTTGCAAAATATGCGAAATTTTAATAATAAAAAAACGAAATAAAGGGGAAAAATCTTACAATGGCTAAATAAATTAGATTAGGAAAATTGAATTGCTTTTATTTAAGCTAAATTTAGTCAGTTTTCTTTTGAAATAAGAAAATTTGCATAAATTAAGCTCAAAATTTAATGCAATTTGCAAAACTATTAACTAGCATTCTAATATTTATTTTATATAAGAAATCGAAAAAATATAACAAAATATAATTTGCGTTTAGAGAATCTAGTTTTCTCAACAAAATAGCTAAATGATTAAAATGATATGTTAGATGCGAAATAAAGGGAAGAAGAAAAAAAAACTTAAATTTTATAACTAAATTAGGAAAACTTTAACTGTTTGAAATTACGTTTAGATAAAGTTATTTAATAATGATTTTGTTTCGAAATAATAAAACTATGAAAATTTCTACAAAATACACTCAAAAGTTTATGCACTATACAAAATTATCAATTTGTATATCAATATTAAG
This sequence comes from Lucilia sericata, assembly GCF_015586225.1. Lineage (NCBI taxonomy): Eukaryota > Metazoa > Arthropoda > Insecta > Diptera > Calliphoridae > Lucilia > Lucilia sericata. Next base: position 83,831 of record NW_023995644.1, on the reverse strand, counting down.
TTCATGGAAAAATTATGCAAATTTTATTTAAAAAAAATCGCAGAAGGTTATTAGTAATGAAAATTTTTCGTTTAGAAAATTCTGTTTTCTAAAAAAAAAATTATTGAAATCAAATTAATATAAATTTTTAGATTCGGTTTCCAAATCTATAAGAATGTTAAACTTTTAATCAATAACAAACATAAATTGGTCTTCTAAAAAGTTCATGTAAGAAATGATAAGAAAATATTAAAAAAAATCATTTAGACAATTAGAAAAAAACAATCAACTATAAAAGGAGCAAAACTGGTCTATTGAGTTATATAACATGGCTAACATATTTATAAAAAATTTCCCATTAGCAAAGTTTTGTTTTCGTAAATCGTCATTTTCATACTAGGTCATAAATTGCAGACAGCGAAAATATGATTTCCACTGTATGAAAATGAGCTAAAATTGGTTTAAATGTTCATAAATATCATAGACTGTTATAGAACTAAATAAAATTAAAATTTCCTTCATGACACTCTATAAGATAAAGAAAAGACAATTGTAAACTTATCGGTTAGTCTACTCGAACTTAAAAACCTCAAGTAACTAAAATTTCCAGAAAAGATTCAAAAGTTATTCAATATCATATATTATATCAATGAAAAAATATTTTAAAATTATTACAAAATTGAAATCTAATTTTCTATAAAAAAAAAATTTAGAGCCAGAAAGAACGAGCCATTCCTTCGGGCCCCACGTTGGGCGCCATTTTTCTGTAATGTACCTGAAGGAAATTATTCAATAAAGGAAACCTGCATTGAAAATAATATCATTAACAATCGTAGGACACTGTGTGAGAAAATTTAGAGAATTTATTTATAAAAATCAAATCAATAATCAAATCACTTCAATGAAATTGATTGTAACAACTGCCAGGGAAATAAGGACTTTGGGAGCCATTGATATGCTAGCAAGCAGCCGGGTGGGGGGTTCGTGTCCTATTTCCTAACATTGCATTTTCAGACATTGCTCTTATTATAGACTCCCGGTTAAAACTAAAACAAAAGTAATAAAATTTATAAATGGACTAAGTTACTGAACTAGACAGCAAAACAAAAGATTCAAACACAAGCCCCAAGTCTAGTTATCATTGACAATTAAGAATAAACTATAGTTGACTATTTTCTATCCTGTCTAATTTTACGTCATCCAGATGGCTTTGGATACGTATGCCTCATAACCCTCGCCAGACCTTGTTCCAATGGCATATTCTAATTTTTGGAACCCCTAATTTAAACTTATGTTTCCTTTACCTTACATGAAACAAATTAGAAGACCAAAACTTTAGATTTACTCAATCATAATATCTATATTTATTATGTTTAAATGCACAATATTCATAATTTTTAATTTTATAAAGGTAAAAAATTTGTTTAACAAAATTCAATATTTTTTAATTTTAACATTTGGAGACTTCTAGTTTTAAAATTATGTATCTTAACAATAAAAAAAATAATATTTAAGACAAATTTCTAACAATTCTAAATAATTAACAAATAATATTTACATGATAGAAAAGTTTTAACAAATAAATAAATATCAATAGTTATCGAAAGTAAACTTAAGAAGTTATACAATTTAAAAAAAATAATATTTGAAAAAATTTTAAAACATGTGAAAACAATTATCTTTTCTCAACAAAAAAAACATTTTTTTGACAAAGCTTAGAAATATAATTTTTAAAATTTACCAAGAAAACACCTAGGCTTTTAGAGTTGTTTTTTTTTTTTAAACGAAAGATAAAATTGTGGTAGGATTATAAAATTTTCCGACCCATGGTGCAAATTTTAAATAAAGTATATAACAAAAACCAAACCAAAAAAAATTTGTAAAGTTCAATGAACTCAGTTCCAACAGCTGATCAAGTATATAAGTTATTATAAGTTGTAACCAAAATTCGATTACGACATGTATTAAGTAAATGACCGTCAAACATGTTATAACATGTTTGATCTCTCTCAGAATATCGTTGTGTTGGAAGTAATAAAATTGGTTTGAGCTCATTTACAAGTTTTTTTTCCACATTTGGTTGTTTGTTATGCAAATCATAATGCAAGAAATAAAGTAAAATATAAAATTAAACAAAAATTGAATTTAGTTCACTTACCGATCGAATTCGTTGTAGAAGGCCTTCTCCATGGATTCGACGGACGCTATATGATGGAATTAAAATATTTATATCTTAACTTTTTCTTGCATTTAATGTCTTTGAGATGTTATATTGATTCTTTTGATTTATTTTAATAGGTAAATTTTTTTTTCTAAATTATTTTTATCTTACTTTGGTTTGATATTGTGATATTTAAATTTGTAAATTTTATTTGTTATTGTTTTGTTGTTTTCTTTAATCTTTTCGCATGTTTCTGGTTTTCTTTTGTTTATTTATTTTACTAAGCGATTGTCACTTGTTTGTCATAATTGCTCTTTAAAGTTTAATTTGTTTTCCCACGTTTGTTTTAAAAGCTAACAATCCTTGTTGTAGGGTGCAATCAATGTAAACTATAGTGTTTTCTTTTGTTTTACACAATGAACATTTTTTTTCTTTTTGCTTTTGAAAATTTGGTTTAATTATGATTAAAATTTCAACATTTTGGAAAATGATTTTTGTTGATGATTTTAGAACTTGTTTATGATATGTTAAACTATTTTGCAAATACATAAATTTTAAGCGTTAAAGTGCAATATTACATGGTGTAGGGTGCAATTAAGGTTTATTTCAAACAAAATAATTAGGTATTAGATTAATTTGTTTAGCAAATTTAGAATAATTTTTAGATTTAGTTTTAGAAAACTTTTAGATTTTTGCCAAATTATATTTAGATTTTAGCCATGAAGATTTAGACTTTACCAATTTTTGATTTAGCTTTTAACAATTCTATATTTAGATTTTGACACATTTTAGATTAATTTCGTTCAACTTTTAGCAACATTTTAAGTCAAATTTTAAATTCTTTCGCAAAATTTTCTTTAGGGCTATTATTTTAAACTTTTAGCCATATTTTAGGACAAATTTATAAGTTATTTTAGTGAATTTTTTTTTTTTAGATCACATTTAGGATTGAATTTTAGGTATCTTGTTAAATAAATTTTCACATTTTTATAGCGAATTTTAACTTCTGTTGTTATTTATTTTTTTTTTTAATTGTAGGAAATTTTTACTTTTTATACCATATCATTAGTTATCTATTTGTTTGAGTTGGGATTCACTGTTTTGTTTTATTAAATCACTGATTGGGAAATTCTGTTTTAGTTGTTTTGTTTTGTGTTGAGCACAGAGAGCGTTGGAGTTTTATATTACTGCATGCTAAGTTGGATGGATTGTTGTTGTTGTTTCTCTTGAGTTTGTGAACTAGGAGAACAAAATCTGCAAGAATAGGAGGAACTCCTTGGAAAAGGAATTCCCCGTGCAGGTTTGGGAAACAGTTTTTTCCGGAGATTTTTGAGTGAGATTCTGTTGAACAATGCGAACATGAAAATTATGTATATTATTGAAAAGGTATTTAATTAAAATCTCTTTTAACTAGATTGGGATTACCTGCTTTTCCAAATGCACGCTTAGTATTAGAGTTGGTTCGTGAAATTCACTTTAAAGTTTTATGGGAAAAGTGCCAATTTTTTTTTAATTCAATCCTTGAGGACCGTGATCTTTTCCTGTTAGTTAAAAATAATATAATTAGGACTTATTTAAATTGCCTGCAATTGATTAAATTTACCTGTAGATACCAAGTTTTAAGTATTTAAAGAAATTTATTTGTTCCTTTACATCAAATGCTAATGGATGACATGGAAAATATTGGATTTTTTTCCGAAACTTTTAAAGAATCCAAGTTTGTAGATCGGCTATCAACAGGAAAAGGATATTTGAAAAGTTAGTTTGACAGAAGAAACCTTTTGTCACAGAAAGATTAGCGAATCTTGACGTTTATTATTGATTTTGACAGAAAAGTTGATATTGCCAGATTCTACTCACAGAAGAATATCTTAGCCAAGACTCCAATCTTTAGACTGAAGACTGTTCAGTCCTCATGCAAATACTGTTATAACAAAATTACCATTTTTTTGTAAATAAATCCCACTATTATTTAACAATTTATTATGCAAAATTTATAAATTTCATTAAATTTAATTATTATTTTGTGAATCTCCTATTTTATTAATTAATATTTTAATCAGCATGAGTAGTAAAATTGAGTAGGCATGAATCAGTTTTTTACGAACCCTGGTGTAGCTTAGCTTAGACAAAACTCTTCTACTGATCACATGTTCTCACTCCAAACAACAAAACGAGTAAAACCAAAACAAAACAAAATAGTATAAACATTATCATATGGTAATGAACACTAAAATTTTAACAACATAATAAATGTTACACAGATCTTGTGAAAATTAAAGAAAAATATAAAAGAAATTGTTTTATATTTGTTAAAATACAAATAAATGTTAATTTGTGGAAAATTCAAAAAATCTAGGCTAATTTTACTAAAGTTATTAATTGAATCAAAAAAAAATGTATCTTATTTCACATAACTAGACTTTCGACTAACACCATTGCTGTGGATTAACTCTAAGTTAAAATACATATTATTCCATGCTAAGACTGGATATCAATAAATATGAAAATATATTGGATTATGTGGGCTAAAATTTAGGTATTTTAGTATGATGCAAAGGTAAGTGTAAATTTTGTCTTCTGGACATAAACGTCCATTACAGATTTTGCCGGGGAATACTGCAAAAATTTGAGATAAAGCCTCTACAGGAACTCAAAATAACAATATGTCCTCTCATCCTAAATATTCAATTTCCATCCCATAGTGAAATGCCTTGAATTTATTTGGAAAAATTCTCACACTCAATTTCCTTTGTGCATTCAAAGTGTCTGTAGATTGATGCATGTGTGTGTGTGTGTGTGGTACGAAAGAATTTGTGTGCATGTATGGTTCAATGCCTTTGTGGCATCAATCTTTGATTGCATTTACGCGTTTTTACATTCTGTCATTCAATACGGAACTACGTTATCATGTCATTTCTTTATATTTTTTTATCGTTTCTCTTCTTGTTTCTTTTTCAAGTTTTCAATAAATTGCAACTTCTTTGTTGCCAATAATGTTCATGATGTTCTGTTTGAAAAATAAAGTTTCAATTCTTCCTTATAACTTGATAACTTTTGTTTCCTGTGATGACTGCAAGCACATACACACATATGTATGTGTATAGCATACATACATACATGGTGTTATAGTATGTAGATTTTTGTTTGTGTGTAAAATATATTTTACAAAGTTTGTAAATTTTCTGTATATTGAAAGTTTCTGTTTTGGTTTGATTTTTTTTTTAATTTTTTATATTCGACATTTAATATTCCATTTTACACAGAGTCATAAAGTATTGTTTAAGAAAACGTTTTCGTCTCGTTATAGCAATCACTAGCAAACACTTTTGAGTTCTTTGTATTGTATCCCGCTTACATATATTATTCTTTATGTCAATGCAACAAAGTTATTGTATTAAAGGATACCATTTGTTTTAAATCCAAGGTTTCAAAAGTAATACAAAAAAAAAAAAAAAAAAAAAAAACATTTATTTCCTCTTTCTCTCGTTTTATTGTAATCCTGCTATCATAAAATATTTTTATTATATATACTATAGATTAAGTATACAGTAAAATGTTGAAATATTGGATTAAATGGAACATTTTAAGTAATTTATTTTAGGTTAGAAACCAACGACTCAAGTAAAAAGTAGCTTAAATGTATATATATGAAAGTATTGATTTTGTCTTTCTGAAAGAATATATCGCCATATATCTGATTTGAAATACATTCAAATATTGATACTACCACAAAAGTATATAAGTTATACATTACTCTAAGACGATATTGCCAAATTTGTTTATATGTTGGAAGCATGATTGAGTCCGAACGGAAGGAGATTGCACAAATGTTCTCTAATGCAGACCATACGAATGGTCTCACAGAAATCATTTTAAACAGTCATAACTGTCTTAAAAATAATATAAAATTTCGGAAACTTACTTTAACGCTCATTACTGGCTTAAAAATACGAGTAGAGTGATGAAATCCAACATAAAGAGGTTTAAGTGAAACAGAAAGCTCTATAGATATTGAATTCTTCCAAATAAATTTTATGAGCATAGGTCCTTAGTTAACCCTGTTCCTCTGACAGAAAACAAGTTTAAGGTTATAAAAATTAAAAAAAAAATATTTTGGTTTTACTCTCTGGAAAAAAAATTAAAACTCTTGTCATAAAGATCATAAAATGTAAAAAAATAAAATCATAAAATCTTCATCTTCAAAATCAAACACCCAAAAAGTTAAAAAAATTATTTTTTTTTTATTTTTAGGTACATATATAAGTACGTATTTCTGTAAAATATACGTATACTTAATATTTGCTATAACAATATATCTATAACACGTATACGTACAGGTGTAATTAATAAAAGAAGCGCTATTTCATAATGGAAAACTTCCGTTTGAAAAGAAAAAAATCTAAATGAATTTTGTTTGATTTCCAATATTCACAATTTTTTATAAGAAGAGCTACAACTTTGACTAAAAGACTTAATCAATATTTCGAACGGTTTTCAAGATATGAGCCTGAGAATATTATCACTTTTTTTACAAAAGTGACAACGAGGTTCCAAATCTTTAGAGGCCCATATAAAAGTGCATGACTTTGGGCAAAACTGGGAGACACAGGTCTTTTTATACACTCCACCACCCAACAAAGTATATATATCCTTATCAAATTCTTAGTCGATGTAAGTATGTCCGTCTGTCCGTCAGTCTGTGTTAAACACTCTCACGATAAAACGAAGCAATAGAATTTAATCAAATTCACCCAAAATGTCCTTCATTTTCCTAAGTTGTTTGGTAGTGAAAGTGCGCAAAATCGGTTCAAATTGGGAAAAGTTATGATTAAAAATTTAAATCAACTCCGAAAAAATAAGCATTTTTTACACATTCTGATGTAATTTTCTCGAAAACTATGCAAAATAATTTAATGAAAATCATCACGAGAACTTGATTGGCGGAATTGGTCCACAACTTTATATACCTCCCATACAAATGTATATATTCCCGGAAAATGAGTTTATTGTTAATAACATCCGTCAGAATATTGACATCTTCATCAGTAGAATTCACTCAGAGAAAAAAAAAAAAAAAAAAAAAATAGGATCTGTCCATAATTGGCCATAGTCCCCTCCCGAAAATCACTTAAACGCAAATAACTCATTACTAAATTAAGATATCAATATAAAATTTGGTAAAAGTATTGCTGTTGTACACAAAAATATTACTATGAAATTTTTTTCCGATCGGTCCCAAAATCCCAAAAATCACTTAAACGCACATAACTCTGTACTAAATTAAAATATCCATATAAAATTTGGTACAAGTATTGCTGTTGTACACAAAAATATTACCGTGAAATTTTTTCCAATCGGTACATAATTGGTCATAGCTCCCATACAAGGTCCCCTTCAGAAAAAACACTTAAATTCACATAACTCATTACCAAAAAAGCCATTTTAAAATTTTTTCACGATCGGTCCATATTTGGTCATAGCTCCCATACAAATGGGCCTTTTTTCAAAGAAAGCTTACACAATTTCCTTTAAGGGCTTTATAGTCCCAAATAGGATGCGAGTGGGATATCTATTAAAAAAATGTTTAACTCCTTCACGTAAACGGTACACCGGTGTCCCAAGATTTTTTTACATTTTTCTCGATATAGAGCGTTATTTTGAGTTCACAGCTACAGTAAACAGTTATTTCTAAAGAAAAATAAGTTATTTTTTTGAATTTGATGTCATTAAAATATCTCACTTTGACCCCCTCTAGTACTAACCTTGGTGCAAATTTTCGATCGATCGATTTTACAAGTGGGGACAATTGACACGAAATTGCCCATATGTGAAGCTGAAGATAGTTGTTCAGTATTGACAATTAGGATTGGATACATTTATACCCAAAATATAATTCATATTTTGTCCATGAACGATCGACCAAAAATAGTTATATGATGAACAAGTTTTAAAGCTAAGTAATTTTATAATTTATTTTCTATTCGCACTCCTTCCTGAAAATCTTGGTGCAGTTTCAGGTCAACATTTCGAAAGGGACATTTCCAACGGAAAATGTTTAGGAATGCTACGGATTTTTGTTGGTCTATTTATCATAAAATATCTATGAATAGAAAAAACAACTACAAAGTAATAAGTTATATAGATTCGGACATCCTTGTAGTTAATTTAAATTTTTTTTAAGTTGTTGTATTTTTGTCAATTTTGTCCACATTATAAAATGTTTCTTTAAATTTCTATAAAAAAATTTTAACACTTTTGTTTACAAAATCTGGATTCAAGACTACAAAATCTTTCCCAATCAGAAATTAAAATTTAAAGGAGCTCAAGAAAATAACTTGCCATTGAGGGAATGTTATCTCCCCTGATCCTTTCCTCGTGTCGACAGACAATTGGAAGGATAGAAAGACAGAGGGAAAAGTCTAAATGAAGCATGAGGCCAAAATTTCATCAATTCTTATAATACTCTTCCCACTATTATTAAGTAGGACATAAAAAACAAGAGTTATGCTATTCCTTATTAAATGCAGTGGAGTACACCATATACATAAATATTCAGAGAAAAAGTGTTAAAAGCACATACAATATTTTTATTTATATTTGTATAAATCAATTTCATAGGGGATACAAATACTCTATACGTTTGTCTGAGTTTTGATAAATGTTTCCACTTGTTTTCTTTCACGTTTTTTTGGCTGTTTTCATAAGCTTAAAAATACCCAGCAGTTATATAAAGAATCAATCACCTCTATTGCCAATAGTAGTGAAATTTGTACTCCCTTCAAATGAGTACTCTCATCCAGGGGAAATTTGCTATTATGAAATTTTTCACAACAGTTGTTTAACAACCCCAAAATGCAGGGTATATAAAGTAATATTTATTTGCGCTGGTGTTTGTTTAAAATTGAACGCCTTTTTTACATCACTTCACAATTCAATCCAATCAAAAATTTACTGCTTTTTCTTTCTTTTTGTTAAACATTCATATTTTTTTTATTGTTTATTGTCATTTGTTTGTATGCTCGCAGACTCGTTGTCCTCGTAGTTCACTCTGTTTTAGTTGTTATGTTTGTCATCACAGCCATTTGCAACAACATTTCTTCAATACGATCGTTTTGGATATTCTGTGTAAATGTTCCCTTTTTTTCTGTGGATTAAGTTGTTATGCTGACATTTTTGCTTGTTACCGAACAGCAGTTTGAGTTGTAGCAACAGAAACAAGAAACAAACAAACAGTTACAGTTATATAAAGATTCCAGTAGTAGTAGTAGTAACAACAATATCGTCCTTCATATAAATCGTTTATTTCACATAAAAGACATTAAAATTTATGCACGTGTAATGTGTACACTAAACTTGATTTATATGGATTTATCTTTATACATTTTTTTCACCTTTTTCTATTCCTCACACTTTTTTTCTAGAAGGACCTTTAATATTGGTATGCGTTTTATATATGTATTAATTTGAGTGTATATACATTTGAGTATTTTTTGTTTGTATCATATAAATGTTATTCGCATTCTAAAATGATGCGATGTTTGGTTATTGGGTGTTATTTTTATGGAAAAAATACTTTTAGCAATGAAATATGTTGTATGTAGTGGTGGTACATAAAGAAAAAATATTTTAAAACCTAATGCATTATACAAAGTTTAGCTCCATAAAACATATAGCAAGTATGTATTGACTTTGAATGTTATAAGTAATCAAAATGAAATAAGATATTTTATAGTACAGTGGCAGTGTTGCCATAACAATTTATATTTTTGGCAACTTTTTTTAATATATTTATCTGGGTCTACATACATATATACAAAAATGTTGATGCAATGAGTTCACTACCAGAATGACTACTCATACATAGTTTACTGTCCTTAGTTCATATTTAAAACCACCTTCTAACATCCACTTTCAATATGTGACACCGTGATAACCGACTTTTACTTGTTTCAGAATTTATACCCATCACTATCATGTTATTCCGTTTGTAATTTCCACAATATTATTTTTCGACCTTATAAACCCTTATATAATTCCATGTCCGGCAGTCTGTTAAAATCAATTTTTTGAAGACCTAGATGTCATCGAGATTCAAATTATAATTTTGTGTATCAAACATGCTTCCGGAAAGTTTTCTTTTTAAAATCTGCAAAATTGGTCCAAAACGGAGAAACGAGCAAAGTCCGGAAACAATCCGTGAAAATATTGTCAGAAATACTATTTTGCAAAACCCAACAAAAACAACAAGAAATGCAGCTTAATTATAACATACACCATCAATGATGCTACACCCACCCTAAATTAAACCCATCGGTTCAAAATCACTTCCTCAGTCGTTTTAGCTATGTATGTACATCTGTCCGCCCGTCTGTCTGTGTGTCCATGTAAAACGTGTTAAATTTGGCCTCTTTTGGTCCAAGCACGAACGGTATTGAAAATGGTTGAAATCGGTCAATTATTTCACTTAGGCCCCATACAATCAAACCCTCCGAATAGGGCTTTTGAGCTTATAATTATGTTAAATGCTCTAGTATTTAAAAAAAAATTGCAAAACTTAGTTTCATTGAAGTCCAATAGATTCTGCCGATTTTCGCAATGATCGGATCTCATTTGAACCTAGTCTCCTTTCGAAAAAGACTTGAAAGTCCTCAATTCTCTTAAAAACACTAGTTTCACGATGAAATTTGGCACAAATAAGTTTTTTATAAGCATAAATCCCGATAATAAATTTTATAAGGATCGGCGTAAGTTTTGACCTAGTCTCCATACAGCGGACCTTCCAATTTGGGCCTTAAAGCTCATAGCTACGTCAAATATACTACTATCATTTCAAAAAACGGCGCAACTAAGTTCGTAATGATCGGGCCTTTGGTCCTAGCCGCCACACAAAGAGCCCTTAAGAAAATTACTTGAATGAAATTCTATACAAAGACTTGGAACCTTTTATGAAATTCTATACAAAGACTTGGAACCTTTTATCTTGTATATACATATATACGTCTAATAAACTACTATCTATCCAAAAGTCTGCATAATGTTCTGATGTTTGTAACACTTCAAAATGTGAGTCCTTAAGTATACCAGTCGGTTTAGAATCACCTTCTGACTCGATTAAGCTATGTCCGTTTTTGTGTCCGTCAGGTCGCGATATTCAAGACAATTTGGTGAAATTTGGCACATAGTCTACTCTGGATCCATCCAAATCGGTCCATTATTTCACCTAGGCAGCACACAACCGTAAAAATCTAAAACCTAGCACCTATCGTATTTGGCTTTTGAGCTTATAATTATTATACTACACCACATTATACACCCTACACCACATTAGTGAGGAGCGTATATTGGATTTGTGCTGATGTTTGTAACGCAGAATAATATTGGTACTATACCCACCTTAAAGTATACTAATCGGCTTAGAATCATTTTCTGAGAAGATTTAGCTATGTCCGTCCGTCCGTCTGTCCGTTCATGTAAACCTTGTAATCAAACTACAGGTAGCAATTTTGAAGATAATTCAATGAAATTTGGTACATGATATTCTACTGTTCCAGGGACAAAGCCAAAATGGTTAACATCGGTCCATGATTTCACATAGCCCCCATACAACAGAACCCGACGAATAGGGCTTTCAAGTTCATAATTATGTTTAATATAATCGTATCTCGACAAAAAGCTGCAAAACCAATTATAGGGTCTCATTTGATCATAGCCCCTATACAAAGCCCCCTTCAAAATTTGAGTTAAATGTCCACAATTTTATTCAACAATAAATGGCTTAAGTATATCTAAGACAAGGTACAATTCAACTTAAATGCTTCATTATAAAAACTAATTCACTTTTGATTTTTGTAATAGGTGTAGGGTATTATATGGTCGGCCCCGCCCGACTATAATTTCTTACTTGTTTTAAATATACCTCTTTCTCGTCAAAAAGTCCATCTATCAATGGACTTCTTTCCTTAATTTTTGTAATAATCATTTAAGGCAGTATATTTTCCATGATCTGTTTTTAACATTCCATCATGGCCAAAGCTTTTATATTAAAATTTTTGGTAATATAATCTTAACTGAAATTATCAAAATAATTTGTGCTTTAAAAATAATTACAAAAAATTTTACAAAAAAAAAAAAACGCTAAGACTTTCATATTATAAAAAGTTTACAAAAGCAAAAAAATATATAAAGAAAATTTAATTTTCGCTAAAGTTCATTATGTTCATTTTTTTCATTTCTCTGTAATATATGTACTTATGTGCATTTCATTCAAAAAGAAAAGAGAGAGGGAGTAAAAACCTCTGTTAAACACTTATATACAAGGACGCATTTACTTATACATACATTTGTAATGCTTATACACGCATACATAAAGAATACATTTGTATGCGTATGCATTATAAACATTAGGATGGCCCAGATTGATCTAAAAATATGTTTATTACTTCTGACGAAGGGATGTCCATCCAGCCATCCACTCAGCCGTCTATCTGTGTGTTTGTTTAACGAATGTTAGGAACAAGGCGAGAAGAAAAAGTGAAATATTGAGAATTTTCCTTAAATATTCTCTATGTTTAAAGATTATTGATTAAAAATAAGAAAGAAATTGAATAAAAATCTGTTAAAAAGAGTGCAATATGTCCTCGAGTTCAAACGATTTAAAATTCTGGAGTACTTTTGAAAAATTGGATTTTATATCGAAATGTATGAGAGATGCTCTAATATACCAATTTTTTAGTTATGGCACTATAGGCCTAAATGACGGAAAGCTATTTAAGAAAATTATGCTTATATTTTTCATATTTTAAAACTCAAACCAAACACTTTCTGAACCTCCCCAATCTGCACATAAGTACATACATAATTTCAAATCACATTTATACACTATATATATATATATATATATATATATATATATATATATATATATATATATATATATATATATATATATATATATATAAATTTTCTTGGTGGAAATGTTCTTGAAAAATTGTGAAGCATTAACTCAGCTTTTGTTAGATCATAATGCATGCGTTGCATTTTATTCTTTAGAATATTTCTAACACGACTAATTCAGTTTGCAATCAAGTTGCTCTTTTTTTACTCTCATTTCATTCCAGCGACTACGATAGTAATTTCAAAAGGACTTATAAACTCTACTAAAATATTATGGTATAATAATATTTTTTAGACAACCCTCCTTTTATTATTCATTTCATTTTGTGCATTTCTTTTCATATGCTGTTTTTTTATTTGCTAGCTGGTAGCAAATATAGTTGCATTATACTATTTATTTTTTTGATAAAAAGCCAAAAACACAGTGGTAATTCAATGATTTTTTTTATAACAATAAATGACGTCAATAGCAGTAGTTTAATACAAAGAATTGCATTTTTTGGTGAAAAGCGAAATTTGTTTTTGTTAATTTTTTTCCTTTTCTATTCAATTTTTAAAAAGCACGCACAAAATTTATATTTTTGATTCATTAATCTGTCAGCAGCAGTGTTAACTTCATTCAAAATGTTTTATGTTCTCTTGCACACACACACACACGTACATACATATGGTTACAAATAAACAAATATTCGTTTTGTAAAAGCTGGTATATTTTTTTCATCATTATTTTTTAAAAGGTCTGATGGAGTTCACCAAAAAAAGTTTGTATGTTTTTTGTGTTTCTCTTAGTTATTTGTGTGAAAGCATTTTAAATTTTTTAATAAAGTTAAAAGCCACCACATGCAGTATACAAAAATATCACCAAACTTAAGATTGAGTTAAAGAAGAGTGCTGATGTATCTATGCATTTCCACAAGTACACAAACGTTTATATATAAAATATTTAAGAATTTTAAATTTACAATGGCTTGTTGAAGGTTTTGATATTCTAGTTTTTTATCAGTTTACGATTTTTTTTTTGCAGAAATAACCAACATTACTAGAAAGTGGCGGTTTGTTTTTATTAGAAAATGGAAAATTCTTCTTTTGAATTTTAAATAATTTGCTTGACATTTTTAGGCCAACTTGTCGTTGATTAAAAAAAAAAAAAAATAACTAAAATTTCATGCACTTCTTTGGAAAGAGCTTGTAAATGTTTTTTAATTTGTAAATGTAATAAAAATCTTTTTATTGCAACCAATTGAATACTAAAACTTATATTTAACTTAGTTGTGGCATTTTTTTGTAGGGATACTGGTATGCACCTATTTTATTCATTTTCAATAGGCTTCGTCCTTAATACAAAAGAAGATCAATTAACATATTTACTTTAATTATCTCCAAAGTATAACCTGTAGTTTGATTACAAGTTTTACATGAACAGACAGACGGGCGGACATACATGGCTTAATTGACTCAAAAGATGTCTTAATACTTGATGTATATTAAACAATTTTATTTGTCAGAAAGTCTTTAACCGAAACCATAACGTATACGTTATATATAATTAATTATATAACATACGCACTGTTGGCAAAGATCTTTCTTAATTTGTAAATGCACAAATGTACTGATATACACAAATTTTATCCATTGTCAATAGGCTTCGTCCTTAAAATAATAGAAGATCAATTAACAAATTAACTTTAATCCAAAGTACGATATGTAGTTTGATTACAAGTTTGACGTGGACAGACAGACGGCTTAATTGACTCAAAAGATGATTTAAAACTTTTCAACAATTTTATGTAGGTGATGTGGATTTAAATATTAGAATAGATTTTATTTAATTAATTTTTTTTTTTGTTGGAAAGTCTTTAACCGAAACCATAACGTATACGTTATTTATAATTAATGGAATATATCATACGCACTGTTGGCAAATGTTTCTAACATTTTATCATTACGTAACAAATTTTTCCCAAACCAGTTTCATGGTCATTTTGAATGCAAAAACTCTGCCAAATCTCGTGGTACTTTACTTTCTTTCTGCTGTTCTGTTTCGCGTAACTCTTGTCTGCATTTGTATTTCACTCATACACTTACATACATATCCATATATTTACACACAGATTAAACGTATTTGTACGTTTCGTTTTCTTTTTCTACTCAATACTTAAGGCCAAAAAATACCATAGTTACTTGGCTCAGGATAAGCCCTCAAATAGTGGTTGTATATTAGTGTTTTCTTTATACATATGTATATACACATACACTAGTATGCATATATTATACAAATGCACATATATTTTTGGTAAATGCGAAAAAAACATCCATCTCTGCATTAGTTTATGCAGTGGTGTGGCGTATTTGTGTGCTGTTTTACTGGTACCAGTGACCAATGGCTCTCAACTACAACTGTCGTTTGCATAGTAAAGTAAATCTAAAGTGCTTAAAATTCTCTCTTTTTTTTCTGGCAGGAAATGCATTTCCCTTCCGGCTTTTTATATGTTTTTTTTTTGACATGGTAATTTTATGCCAGAAAAATGTACTTGTTTATATAAAATATTTGTATGTGTATTGGTTTATTTATATTACAATTCATACATAAATTCATGAATGTGTGTTTATTAGTGGGGATCAAATAATTGTTTTGTAAATATGTTTCACAAAATTTAGTTCAATGCCGATTGTCATAATCTCCATAGACATTACGACTTAAGAATAAGCGTCATATTGTCTATGTACGCTTTTACATCCAAAAAAATGTAGCAATGGCCTAGTGACATGAAGTTTATATGAATGTAACACGAAGCAAACTAACGAACGACGAAACTAACTAAAGAACGAACTAAACGAACGAACGAACTAACTAAACGCCGAAAGAACAACGAAACGAAAAGAAGAACGAACGAACAAGAATCGAAACGAACGAACACGAACGAACGAAAGAAACGAACGAACGAACGGAACGAAACGAACGATAACGACGAACGAAAAGAACGAGCAACGAAAAACGAAACGAACGAACCGGAAGAAGAACGAACGAACTAACGAACAAGAACGAACGAACGAACGAAACGAAATAGAACGAAAGAAGAACGAAAGAACGAACGAACGAACTAAAGAACGAAACGAACGAAAGAACGAACGAACGAACGAACCGAAAACGAAAATAAAGAAACTAACGATACCAACGAAATGAACGAAGAAACGAAACGAACGGAACGAACGCAACGAACTAACGAACGAACGAACGAAACGAACGAACGAACGAACGAAAGACACGACAACGAACGAACGAACGAACGAACGAACGAACGAACGAACGAACGAACGAAAGAACGAACGAACGAACGAACGAACGAACGAACGAACGAACGAACGAAAACGAACGAACGAACGAAACGAAATAACGAACTAACGAAAAGAACAAACGAAAACTGAACGAACTAACTAACTAACGAACAACTAACTAACTAACTAACTAACTAACTAACTAACTAACTAACTAACTAACTAACTAACAACTAACTAACTAACTAACTAACTAACTAACTAACACTAACTAACTAACTAACTAACTAACTAACTAACTAACTAACTAACTAACTAACTAACTAACTAACTAACTAACTAACTAACTACTAACTAACTAACTAACTAACTAACTAACTAACTAACTAACTAACTAACTAAGTAACTAAGTAACTAAGTAACTAACTAAATAACTAAATAAACTAACTAAAACTAACTAACTAACTAACTAACTTTTTCAAAAACTCCTTTTATTTGCTCCCTGAATTCTCTTGGACAATTTTTGCTAGGACCAGGTGAAGAGATGCACTAGTTTTAATAAAACCCTGTATGACCAAAATGTCCGACTTTGACCCCCTCTAAGTCCGGCAGTTCTTAGCCGATATAGCTGGCCTACTATTTAATATCCTTGGTGTAAATTTCGTCAAAATAGATTTTTTGAGTTTGGTCACTTGATATGAAATAGCCCATATACAAAAGTAATTTTCAGAGTTATGTGGGGTAGTTATGGTAGACAATTTTCTAAGAGCAATACTTCGTTATACCCCTAATATAGAGTTAAGTGCCTATATATACGAATGTATGTATTCCTGTCTAAATATTAGTTTTTTTTACAAATATGTATTTATTCCATGTGCATAAAAATTTTATTTTTAAGGAAAGTTAAACTTTTATTTTTTTCATATGTATTACATATCGCTGCTTTTTCAAATAGAACAAACATAGAAATTATCTAAGATTTTTAGACAAAATAAAATTTTGAATATAGGATTTGAAATTTTACTAAATTTGGTCAATATTAGAACCAAGCTCACAATATAAATTTTGTTTTAAGAGAATCATGTGCCTTTCTATAGGGAAGCAATCTTCTATATAGATTATCGTTATATCTTTATATATTCCTTTCTATAAAGAAGCAAATATCCTATAAAGAGTTTTGCAAGGAAGACGAAAAAAGAAAATTAAGATTCTCTGCTTTTAAATTCAAAAAATATATAAAATCCTGTGCCTTTAATGGTCAGTAAGTGAAAAAGACATTAAAACAAAAAGCATCATAAAATATTAAGTTGTTTCTCAGAAATATTGGTTTATGAATCTTTAAATTAAAAAAAAAAACTTGAAAGAATACTTTTATTAAAAAGTTTGTTGTTTTCCATTTTATTATTATACTAAAATATATTTTAATGTTTTTTTTAATGCCAGGTATTGTATTTTCTTTCCATTTTTTTCCAGTTGGGGATGTGGTTGTTTTATAAGAACTAACTGTCTTGTTAGTTGTTGATAAACCTGATGTTGGCATTTATTTACGCCCAATACTTCAAGTATTTTTTTCAGTTTTATATAATTTTCTTTTAAAAAAAACTTTATATTTCATTTGAAGCCGTGTTCCATGTTGCAGGTTTGGTTTTTTTCTACAGCGTTCATAGAATTGAAGTTTTGTTTTGTATTTCCTTTTATTTGCAACTTAGAGTTTTTTTGCTCGTTTCTTTCTCCTTTTTCACTTTAACTGATGCATTTGAAACTTTTAGTCTTTTGCCAGTTTTCCATCTAACATTTGTTGTGCTGTGATTTATCATCTTATAACTTTTTTTTTCTTTTCTCTGCCAGTAGTTTTTCTTTTTCGTGTTTCCCGCTTTGTTTTTGCATTGCTATCCTATGTGTAGGATTTTTTTTTTTTTTTTGCTTTTCATCAGCATTGCTTGATTTTCATTTAAACTTAAGGATTTCAAGATTTTTTTTTGTTGCTTCCACAACTTGTTTTAAGTTTCTTTTTTATTGACAATTGTTAGTATTACATTGAGGTTGAGGTTGCTTTATGCGATAGTATTCACGCGTTTTCATTCTAAGACTTAACAAATATGGTCGAAGATGCACAATTGTGTTTGTGTTAAGAAAAAACAAGATGGAAAAAGAGAACGAAAAAACGACAACTCAACTTTGTTTGCGGTTGTTCTTTGCGAAACTACAATTTTACACAAATTTCAACTTTGTACAGATAGTTTTAGTTTTTTGCCTTCTTTTTATCTTAAGAGTAGATAATTTTATTACAACAAGTTTCTGCATGTTGTTTTTTGTGCTTTATACTTTTTTGACTTAGAAAGAAATACATTTCGAAGGTTTTTTTTGGTTTTGTATTTTTTCACATTCTTTAACCTCAGGATGTATCAGTTTAGACAGAAAAATTAGTTTTAAAGGTAAGAATTTTAATATTTCCATTAGCTGAGGATTTGAAGTTCATGTAGGATCTTTGATTCACTCAGAAATGGACTATTAGCATAGGAACCTGCCAACAGTTCCTTTATTACAATATTAATGCTTGTTTTTTGCTTTTAATAAGATTTTCAAATACAGCTCGATTTTTTATATCTTATTGTTAATATATTGCTTTTAATCTTCCACTCACTGAACAGAAAATTTTTTATCATTTTATTTTCAAAATTTTAAATATTCATCAATTTATTTTTTTTTTTGTTTTAATTTTCCATAGATTTTCTTTTATTTAAAATCCTAAAACAGAAGCGTATTTTCGCCTCAATAAATCGTATGCATTTTTTTTCTACAACAAAGTTACTTTTGAATATCATCTCATTTACATTTTAGTAGTCACGTTTTCCATATGTGACCTAAATATAAAAAAATAAACTTTAACGAAATTTCAATAGACGAACACAAAAATACAAGTTAGTCAAATGCTATAAAATTTGAGACTTTTTTTCTTTTCTATTTTGACAAACATTACCCCAGAGAGACAAAGTGGTCTGAGTAAAATTTCTTAAAAAAAGAAAAACAAAAATAATTGTATATGGTCTGAAATTATATTTCTTGACCTTTTTTCTTGTGTTTGCCTCAAAGTAGCCATTTCCTCTATATTTCTTGTCTGTATGAAAATTTGTATAAGTTAACAATAAATTACATCAAATCAAGCTGCAAACACTTCAAGGCGACAAGCATATTAAGTGTAACAACAACAAAAAAAATGGCAAAAAGCAAGAACAACAACAATACTACAAACAATATCAAAGTCTGACACTACAATTCAAAAGCGTAAAATTTGTAAATTAGATTTTCCAACACATGCTTACAAAATTTTTCTCGCAGAAGCCCTCTATAACAAATACCAAATAGTCATAAAAATAAGAACGAATAAAAAAAGGAGAACATGAACAAAAAGCAAAGAATATAAAATATATAAAAAAAAAAATGAAACTACTAGGCAGTAAATGTCAGTTGGACCAAAATATATGGTCAGTTTGTACAAAGAATTTTAAATTGGTACGAGTGCCAAGTGCTAACTTATATACATACATATGTTTTCATACCCTACAATACTATAGTTAGGAACGTATTATGCATTGGTGCAGATGTTTGTAACAAACATACTAAAATATTCCTACATACATACCTTAAGTATACCAGGACTTGGGGGTAATGACTACATTTTCAATTAAAATTACATTTGAAGTAATCATAATTGTAGCTTTACCAATTTTTGCCAATTATAATTGTAATTGTAATTGAAGTTTTTAAACAAGGAAGGGGGTTAATGGTTACAAAAAGTAATTCATTACATGGTCAATTACAATTACTTGTAATTGAAGTATTTCCAAATACAATTAATTGTAATTGTGAATTTTGTTCCTTATAATTACATGTAATTCATTACATGGTCACTTACAATTACTTGTAATTAAAGAATTTCCAATTACAATTAATTATAATTATGAATATGTTCCTTATAATTACATGTAATTTATAATTAGTTATAGTATAGTTATTCCATACTTATACTCAGAGATGGGGGTAATGATTAAACAAGGTAATTCATTACATGGCCAATTAGTATTACTAGCAATTGTAATGGGCAAAAATTCTATTGCAATTACATGTAATTGTAATTGTAAAAACTTCAGTTACAATTACGAGTAATTGTAATTGATTACTGCTCAATTACACATTATAAGTAATTTGTAATTGATCATGTAATGAATTACTTTGTGTAATCATTACCCTCCATCCCTGAGTATACCTTTGGAATCAATATATCATGCTCAGTAGATATAACGATACTCGTCCATCTGTTTACTACTATCAAGGTACAGCACGCAATCTTTAAGTCTAAAACAAGTAGCCACCATCAAAGGATGTGTCGTATAAAGTGAATTTCGGCAGATTTATTTATTACTTTATACAAAGAACGATCTCCACTGGCTACTGGTGTTCTTAAAGAAAAACGAGTGTTTTGTATGTAAATCTGCGTTAATCGGGAATAAGCTCCAAAATTAAAGAAGAACACATTCCATTGTAATAGAGTTGGAATAGAGTTCAATGGAATTAATAGAGTTGGTTACCCTACAATATTGAGTGTTACGAAAGTTGAAGTCGACTCCGTTCACAAGATTCGATGCATAGATTGTTATAAAGACTTGGTTATATGAATCATTCATATTTGATTCATTGTCATTTGGAAGTTTGACATTTAGAAAATAAGTAAGAATTTAAAGTCGGGCGTGGCCGAGCATATGGTACCCTACACCAGCTATGATAATTACACAATGAAGCATTTGTGTTCAATTTTACTTTGTCTCCGATATATGTATTTAAAAAATTTTTGATGGAAAACTAATTTTCTAAAAGAGGTTTTATATGGGGGCTTAGGACAAATATGAACTGATCTTTATAAAATTTTATTATGTTTGCATAAAATTTATTTCTGTTGAATTTCATTATTACATTTTTAAGTGAATTTCTGAAGGAAGCTTTGTATGGTCAAATGAGACCCGATAATTACAAAATTCGGCAGGGTCATCAAGGATATATAAGACGTAGTTGTGCCGCCTTTTGTCCTAGATCCTAGTATATTTGACATAATTATGAGCACAAAAACCCTATTTGGGGTGTTCAGTTGTATATGGTTACGTCCCCAGTACACTAGAATATCATTAAAAAATTTCATATAATTACCATCAATATTGCGACCTATAGTTTGATTTACATGGACGGACGGACGGACATAACTAAATCGACACAGATTCTTAGCCGATTGTAATATTTTAAGGTGGGTTTAGGACCAATATTACTGTGCGTTACAAACATCACCAAAAATAAAATATACCCTACCCAATAAAGTGTTGTAGGCTATAATGAGTAATAGAGTAGCTGAAGGAACGGAGTCTTGTGATAGCCCTGAATTTCTCTTGTACTCGTCTGAGGAGATTCTACCTATATAGAAAAAATTTCAATGAATATTAGTGCGCGATCAAATTTTAAATTTATGTATGTATTCTAGAGTTTGATGTTGATCCAAGCCCTTCCAAAAATTGCTCCTTAACACTCGCATTATCACAACAAATTCCGCAGAGTATTTAGGATATCACGTTTGTAGGATATTTTATGGTCGGAAGTACCCAAATATCTTATATCTTATTTGTTGGTTTTGTCTTCTTTGAGTTAGTATTATAATTTTTTTTCCTTTTTTGCACTAAACATAAAAACGGAAAAAATTGCTGGTGTAAAATAAACGTATCCAGGCCATGGTTAGCATAATAATAAATGGCATGAACTGAGAGATAAAACAAAAATTTAAACATATTAAGGTTATAAAAATATTATTGATCTCTTTGTTTTTTGCTTCAGCCTCCATTTTTATCAGTAAAATTAATATTATAGAGGTTATACAATGATAAATGTAATTAAACTATGATAAAAACTATTAAAAACTATAAACAATGGATTTTAGTTTAAACTACTAATCGCATGATGTCTTCATGCCAAATGTTTTCTGATACAAATTTTGTTCTTTTTTCAAAAAAGTTACAAGATTTTTTTTTTTTTTTTTGATAAAAATTATGATTATTAATTTTAAAAATATAATAACAATCGTTTAAACAAAAGTAAAAAGTAACAAAAGTTGGTGCACGAAATATAATGAAAAATCAAAAAAAAACCTTTATAGAAATGTTGACTTTATCCGTAATTATTTTATGTTTTTTTCGGCAAAATATTATTTTTACGTGTATTAAATTTGTTGCAAATTAGTGGCATGTTTTTATTTGTAGTTTTTTGGTGTTTCTTTATACCATGTAGTCTCCTATTGTTGTATTGCTGCTTGGTTGGTTAACAAATTACATTTGCTGTGAAACAAAATACTACAACATTTTGTATTTCAGAGTTTTATTTTTATTTTTTTTTTTTTTTGGGAATTTCTCCCCTCCTAACTTAGTTAAAATGCCACAAAAGTCAAAAATTAGACTAAAACAAGCATCGCAAAACTAAACAAAACAACTACAACTATTTTATTCACTTGTCTAAAACAATCTCTGGAGTAAGTCAACAAAAATCCTTTGGTAATTATTTCTTCAGCCTTTAATACTTTTTCTACTCTGTTTTCTGTTTTTGTGTCAGTTTTTAGACTAGAACTCTTTATTTTGTTGCATTATTATTCTATTTACTTTAGAACAAAAACTATACACTTACATACAATACAATGTATGTATGTGTAGCAATACCAACACCACCGTCAAGTTAACTTTTGTGTTGAACTTACTTTGTTGTATTGTTTTATCTCGGTGACTCAACTTCCCTGAGGGAAATCTAGTGGTGAAGCGAGCGCCTTTCAAAGAAGTCAAAAAATGCACTATATTATTGTTTTCTATTATTTTGCTGACTACGGGTATCGCTATTGTTTTTGGATAATGCTTTATATGATTTTAATTTTATAAACGTTAATAAGAAACGATAGGGGAAAATACTGTAATGAGACAACAGAAGCAATGTGGTGCTTATGCTGCACTGTATATTGCGAGTGAAACTAAAATTGAATCAGAACAGAACTAGAACTGAACTAGAACTGAACTAGAACTGAACTAGAACTGAACTAGAACTGAACTAGAACTGAACTAGAACTGAACTAGAACTGATCTAGAACTGAACTAGAACTGAACTAGAACTGAACTAGAACTGAACTAGAACTGAACTAGAACTGAACTAGAACTGAACTAGAACTGAACTAGAACTGAACTAGAACTGAACTAGAACTGAACTAGAACTGAATTAGAACTGAACTAGAACTGAACTAGAACTGAACTAGAACTGAACTAGAACTGAACTAGAACTGAACTAGAACTGAACTAGAACTTAACTAGAACTGAACTAGAACTGAACTAGAACTGAACTAGAACTGAACTAGAACTGAACTAGAACTTAACTAGAACTTAACTAGAACTGATATAATTTAACTTTAAATTTACTTTAACAAAGCCAGTTTTTCTAACACCTAATGACAAATTTTCGTTAAATTTAAAAATGACCTTCGTATTACAAAACAATTCAAATAATTTTTTCATCATAAAAGTTTTTATTTAACTTATGTCTGCAAAAACCATAGTGAAAAAAAAAATTAAATAATAAAATATTTAAGCCAGTGCATTTTGATACGTGACTTGGTTACATTTGTAAAGATGTTTAATTAAAGGCAAAACCAAAACTACTTTGAGCTAAAAAAACTTTTCATGAATTGGTACCGCAGTTCTAACATTAAAATTCATTTTAAATATTTTTTGCAGAATTTAAAAAATTCTTCTCTACTTTAAAGGACCTCTCATAGTTTTTAATAATTTTTCAAAATTATGTGAAATCTTTATTTTTTCATTATTTTAATGTCAAATTTTCTCATTTAAATAAATTATAGTCATAAATCTTTTTGTTTGTAAGTGACTTTACAAACAGAAAGGAATTACGAAACGAACGAACAAATATAACAGTCAAACAAAAGATTGCTTCTATAAATCACCGGATATCTTGTATTTTCAACACCTTGTTTGCCATAATAAACCAAAGTACTTACCTTTTTAGGATAGAACATATACACTAACAGCGATATGAATGTGTAAATATTTGTTATGCATATACATACATATGTTTTAATGTCTATGTACGTATTCATGTATATTTTCAGTCAAAATAATATATTTACTCAAAACCTTACACCAGCAATTGTAAAAGGTGCGTACTTTTTTGTTCTTTTAACTCCATTTCGATTTTTTGTCTTTGCTAAAATATTATTTCCTTTCTATTATTTGTATTTTTTGGTAAATAAGTATATTTAAGGTTGTTTGTGATTATAAATAATTTTTGACAATGATTCATCATCCTTTTCATAAATGATCATACAGAAATACACACGTGTATGACACCTGAGGTTATTTAGGTGTAGCTGACATTCTGAATTTTATAAAAGAAGAAATACAAAATCTGTGAACACTTCTCATGAATAAATGGAAATTGAAAATGACAATGACTTAACATTTTTTTTGTTTCGAACAATTGGTGGAAAATAAGTATATAAGGGTTAAAGTGATTTATGTTTACTTATTTAAACTTATTATAATACACATATATGTGTTGAGACTTGAAATTAGATGGTATAAATAAAGCCGTCTCGAAAATTATCCTTAAATGTTATATACTTGAACTAGAACTGAACTAGAACTTTAACTAGAACTGAAATAACTAGAATGAACTAAACGAAATAAACTGAACTAAACTGAACTACAAGAACTGAGAACTGAAAAATGAACTAGAACTGAACTAGAACGAAAACTGAACTAGAACTGAACTAGAACTGACTAGAACTGAAACTAGAACGAACTAGAACTGAACTAGAACTGAACTAGAATGACTAAACTGAACTAGACTAGAACTGAACTGAACTAGAACTGAACTAGACTGAACTAGAACTGAACTAGAACTGAACTAGAACTGAACTAGAACTGAAATAGAACTGAACTAGAACTGAACTAGAACTGAACTAGAACTGAACTAGAACTGAACTAGAACTGAACTAGAACTGAACTAGAACTAGAACTAGAATGAACTAGAACTAGAACTGAACTAGAACTGAACTAGAACTGACTAGAACTGAACTAGAACTGAACTAGAACTGAGACTAGACTGAACTAGAACTGACTAGAACTGAACTAGAACTGAACTAGAACTGAACTAGACTGAACTAGAACTGAACTAGAACTGAACTAGAACTGAACTAAACTGAACTAGAACTGAACTAGAACGACTAGAACTGAACTAGAACTGAACTTAGAACTGAACTAGAACTGAACTAGAACTGAACTAGAACTGAACTAGAACTGAACATAGAACTGAAAGAACTGAACTAGAACTGAACTAGAACTGAACTAGAACTGAACTAGAACTGAACTAGAACTGAACTAGAACTGAACTAGAACTGAACTAGAACTGAACTAGAACTGAACTAGAACTGAACTAGAACTGAACTAGAACTGAACTAGAACTGAACTAGAACTGAACTAGAACTGAACTAGAACTGAACTAGGAACTGAACTAGAACTGAACTAGAACTGAACTAGAACTGAACTAGAACTGAACTAGAACTGAACTAGAACTGAACTAGAACTGAACTAGAACTGAACTAGAACTGAACTAGAACTGAACTAGAACTGAACTAGAACTGAACTAGAACTGAACTAGAACTGAACTAGAACTGAACTAGAACTGAACTAGAACTGAACTAGAACTGAACTAGAACTGAACTAGAACTGAACTAGAACTGAACTAGAACTGAACTAGAACTGAACTAGAACTGAACTAGAACTGAACTAGAACTGAACTAGAACTGAACTAGAACTGAACTAGAACTGAAATAGAACAGAAATAGAACTGAAATAGAACTGAACTAGAACTGAACTAGAACTGAACTAGAACTAAAACTGAACAAGAACTGAACTAGAACTGAACTAGAACTGAACTAGAACTGAACTAGAACTGAACTAGAACTGAACTAGAACTGAACTAGAACTGAACTAGAACTGAACTAGAACTGAACTAGAACTGAACTAGAACTGAACTAGAACTGAACTAGAACTGAACTAGAACTGAACTAGAACGGAACTAGAACTGAACTAGAACTGAACTAGAACTGAACTAGAACTGAACTAGAACTGAACTAGAACTGAACTAGAACTGAACTAGAACTGAACTAGAACTGAACTAGAACTTAACTAGAACTGAACTAGAACTGAACTAGAACTGAACTAGAACTGAACTAGAACTGAACTAGAACTGAACTAGAACTGAACTAGAACTGAACTAGAACTGAACTAGAACTGAACTAGAACTGAACTAGAACTGAACTAGAACTGAACTAGAACTGAACTAGAACTGAAATAGAACTGAACTAGAACTGAACTAGAACTGAACTCATCTTGAACTGAACTATTAGTGTTGTGATTTTTTCAATATTTGTATCTCATTTATTCAGACTACCAATATTAGTATTAAGAACACGTCGCAGACATTCTTTTTAAATTGATAACCTTTATTATGATGCCAATTTAGAATAATTTTATTCGCTTTAACATTAAAGCTCATGTCTGCATGTTCCTCAGTGAAAAAATAACTAACTGAACTATAACTAACTAGAACTGAACTAGAACTGAACTAGAACTGAACTAGAACTGAACTAGAACTGAACTAGAACTGAACTAGAACTGAACTAGAACTGAACTAGAACTGAACTAGAACTGAACTAGAACTGAACTAGAACTGACTATAACTGAACTAGAACTGAACTAGAACTGAACTAGAACTGAACTAGAACTGAACTAGAACTGAACTAGAACTGAACTAGAACTGAACTAGAACTGAACTAGAACTGAACTAGAACTGAACTAGAACTGAACTAGAACTGAACTAGAACTGAACTAGATGACTAGAACTGAACTAGAACTGAACTAGACTGACTGAACTAGAACTGAACTAGAACTGAACTAGAACTGAACTAGAACTGAATAGAACTGACTAGAACTGAACTAGAACTGAACTAGAACTGAACTAGAACTGAACTAGAACTGAACTAGAACTGAACTAGAACTGAACTAGAACTGAACTAGAACTGAACTAGAACTGAACTAGAACTGAACTAGAACTGAACTAGAACTGAACTAGAAACTGAACTAGAACTGAACTAGAACTGAACTAGAACTGAACTAGAACTGAACTAGAACTGAACTAGAACTGAACTAGAACTGAACTAGAACTGAACTAGAACTGAAACTAGAAACTGAACTAGAACTGAACTAGAACTGAACTAGAAACTGAACTAGAACTGAACTAGAAACTGAACTAGAACTGAACTAGAACTGAACTAGAACTGAACTAGAACTGAACTAGAACTGAACTAGAACTGAACTAGAAACTGAACTACTAGAACTGAACTAGAACTGAACTAGAACTGAACTAGAACTGAACTAGAACTGAACTAGAACTAAACTAGAACTGATCTTGAACTGAACTATTAGTATTGTGATTTTTTCAATATTTGTATCTCATTTTATTCAGACTACCAATATTAGTATTAAGAACACGTTCGCAGACATTCTTTTTAAATTGATAACCTTTATTATGATGCCAATTTAGAATAATTTTATTTCGCTTTAACATTAAAGCTCATGTCTGCATGTTCTCAGTGAAAAAATAAACGAACTGAACTAGAACTGAACTAGAACTGAACTAGAACTGAACTAGAACTGAACTAGAACTGAACTAGAACTGAACTAGAACTGAACTAGAACTGAACTAGAACTGAACTAGAACTGAACTAGAACTGAACTAGAACTGAACTAGAACTGAACTAGAACTGAACTAGAACTGAACTAGAACTGAACTAGAACTGAACTAGAACTGAACTAGAACTGAACTAGAACTAGAACTGAACTAGAACTGAACTAGAACTGAACTAGAACTGAACTAGAACTGAACTAGAACTGAACTAGAACTGAACTAGAACTGAACTAGAACTGAACTAGAACTGAACTAGAACTGAACTAGAACTGAACTAGAACTGAACTAGAACTGAACTAGAACTGAACTAGAACTGAACTAGAACTGAACTAGAACTGAACTAGAACTGAACTAGAACTGAACTAGAACTGAACTAGAACTGAACTAGAACTGAACTAGAACTGAACTAGAACTGAACTAGAACTGAACTAGAACTGAACTAGAACTGAACTAGAACGGAACTAGAACTGAACTAGAACTGAACTAGAACTGAACTAGAACTGAACTAGAACTGAACTAGAACTGAACTAGAACTGAACTAGAACTGAACTAGAACTGAACTAGAACTAGAACTGAACTAGAACTGAACTAGAACTGAACTCATCTTGAACTGAACTATTAGTATTGTGATTTTTTTCAATATTTGTATCTCATTTTATTCAGACTACCAATATTAGTATTAAGAACACGTTCGCAGACATTCTTTTTAAATTGATAACCTTTATTATGATGCCAATTTAGAATAATTTTATTTCGCTTTAACATTAAAGCTCATGTCTGCATGTTCTCAGTGAAAAAATAAACGAACTGAACTAGAACTGAACTAGAACTGAACTAGAACTGAACTAGAACTGAACTAGAACTGAACTAGAACTGAACTAGAACTGAACTAGAACTGAACGAACTGAACTAGAACTGAACTAGAACTGAACTAGAACTGAACTAGAACTGAACTAGAACTGAACTAGAACTGAACTAGAACTGAACTAGAACTGAACTAGAAACTGAACTAGAACTGAATAGACGAACTAGAACTGAACTAGAACTGAACTAGAACTGAACTAGAACTGAACTAGAACTGAACTAGAACTGAACTAGAACTGAACTAGAACTGAACTAGAACTGAACTAGAACTGAACTAGAACTGAACTAGAACTGAACTAGAACTGAACTAGAACTGAACTAGAACTGAACTAGAACTGAACTAGAACTGAACTAGAACTGAACTAGAACTGAACTAGAACTGACTAGAACTGAACTAGAACTGAACTAGAACTGAACTAGAACTGAACTGAACTGAACTAGAACTGAACTAACTGAACTAGAACTGACTAGAACTAGAACTGAACTAGAACTGAACTAGAACTGAACTAGAACTGAACTAGAACTGAACTAGAACTGAACTAAACTGAACTAGAACTGAACTAGAACTGAACTAGAACTGAACTAGAACTGAACTAGAACTGAACTAGAACTGAACTAGAACTGAACTAGAACTGAACTAGAACTGAACTAGAACTGAACTAGAACTGAACTAGAACTGAACTAGAACTGAACTAGAACTGAACTAGAACTGAACTAGAACTGAACTAGAACTGAACTAGAACTGAACTAGAACTAAACTAGAACTGATCTTGAACTGAACTATTAGTATTGTGATTTTTTTCAATATTTGTATCTCATTTTATTCAGACTACCAATATTAGTATTAAGAACACGTTCGCAGACATTCTTTTTAAATTGATAACCTTTATTATGATGCCAATTTAGAATAATTTTATTTCGCTTTAACATTAAAGCTCATGTCTGCATGTTCTCAGTGAAAAAATAAACGAACTGAACTAGAACTGAACTAGAACTGAACTAGAACTGAACTAGAACTGAACTAGAACTGAACTAGAACTGAACTAGAACTGAACTAGAACTGAACTAGAACTGAACTAGAGCTGAACTAGAACTAAACTAGAACTGAACTAGAACTGAACTAGAGCTGAACTAGAACTAAACTAGAACTGATCTTGAACTGAACTATTAGTATTGTGATTTTTTTCAATATTTGTATCTCATTTTATTCAGACTACCAATATTAGTATTAAGAACACGTTCGCAGACATTCTTTTTAAATTGATAACCTTTATTATGATGCCAATTTAGAATAATTTTATTTCGCTTTAACATTAAAGCTCATGTCTGCATGTTCTCAGTGAAAAAATAAACGTTATTGAGTTGTTGCAAAATAAATATGATAAAAATTTTAAGTGCTTAACAAATCAATTTCAATATTATAACAAAGACTTAACTCATAAAAAGATAAAATAAAGCTGATTTCGAGCTTAAAAACTTATGCAAATTTGTTTACGAATTTTAAATCTAACAGAACAACAAAAATTTAAATAAAATACAAAAAAAAAAAAAAACAGCTTTAAATGATTATTTTTTATGCAAAGTTTTAATATGTAACGCAAAATAAAAGTACGAGGCCTTGCAGCGTAAATAATAATACAAAAAAACAAACGAAAAACATTTTACAGTAAACTATCCACTTGACATTTGACACCTACACCCGCACACACACATATACACACTTTAGTTATATGTGTATGGTAATGTATGCTGGTAGAAATGAAAACTGTAAAAAACAAAGAAATGAGGATGTTTATGTGTATGTTGCAAGTAAATACAGAAGTATAAACTCACACGTATCTACTACTCATACTTGTGCAACATTAATATTCACATGGTAAGCTCACGTGACCCAAATGCTTGTAAGTGTGTGAAAAAATATAAAAATCTATAAAAAATAGATACACACTCACACTTACTCAAATATTTAAGGGACCGAAATGTATGTTGAAACCCAACAAGAAATTACAGTAGGATATGTCCAACCACGGAATTACCTATACCATAAATTTTTGGAAAGTCTAGTAGTATGACCTTTTTATCGACAATTTT
Organism: Lucilia sericata; assembly: GCF_015586225.1. Taxonomy (NCBI): domain Eukaryota; kingdom Metazoa; phylum Arthropoda; class Insecta; order Diptera; family Calliphoridae; genus Lucilia; species Lucilia sericata. The sequence goes on along the minus strand of NW_023995644.1, from coordinate 52,729 downwards.
AATTAATTTCATCACAATATCTAATTTCAAGAGTTTGAACAGGACTTTTGAGGACTTGATCGAACTCTACAGATTATGATTAAGTAAAAATGGCTCTACAGATTATGATTGTGTAATAATTCGACATTTTTACGTGATATACAGATGTGAAAAGGGCACTAGAATTAGCTTCGAAACGATTGTTGTAAAATTTATTACAGTAATTTACATTAATTTTATACTTATTTATGGATCAGTTACGTTTATTACGAAAATCAATAGAACATATTATTTTAAACAATGGTCACACGAGAGGGTGTAGTTTAATCTGGACAAACGTATAATAGCTTCACCTCTACAATAATGTAGGGTATAACAAGTAAGAGTGTTATATTCGGCTGTGCCGAATCTTGTGTACCCACCATCAACTCATTACCGAAAAGAGATGCTTCCTTATAAAAAAACTTTGATATTTAAGAATCGATGTTATTATCAAAATTTATTTAAATTTATCTCATTTATTACATCTATGTACAATTTTACCATCATATATATGTATATATATCGATAGGATCAATTATGAACTGATCCTCCTAAAATTTGGAAGAGAAATTTTAGGGTCAATATTAAGGTTTCGATAAAATATGTTCATGTCGAATTTCATTGCTATAAATGCTCGTTTAAGGCAGTTATGAAATATGTTCATGTCGAATTTCATCGATATAGATGCTTCTTTTAGACAGTTATGAGCGTCAAAGTCATTTTCTGAAGGGGGCCTTATATGGGGGTAGGGTCAATTATGCACCGATCCTTATAAAATTTTACAAAGCGATTTAGTTTCCTATAAAATATGTTCATGTTGAATTACATTGCAATAGATGCCTTTTTAACCCGTTATGAGCGTTAAAGTAATTTTCTGAAGGAGATCTTATATGGGGGATAGGGTTAATTATGAACCGATCCCTATAAAATTTTTCAATGAAATTGAAATATAAAATAGGTTCCTATAAAATATGTTCATGTCGAATTTTATCGCTATAGATTCTTCTTTTAGACAGTTATGAGCGTTAAAGTCATTTTCTGAGGGGGACCTTACAAGGGGGTAGGGGGACCGATCCTTATAAAATTTTACAAAGCGATTTAGGTTTCTATAAAATATGTTTATGTCGAATTTCATCACTTTAACTGCTTCTTTTAGTCAGTTATGAGCGTTAAAGACATTTTCTGATGGGGACCTTATATGGGGGCTAGGCGAAATCGTGCCCATTTTCAATAACAAACAAACTGCATCAATATAAAAGGTCTGTGAAAATTTCAGCCCGCTAGCTTCTTCCATTTGGACTCCATCGTGTTTTCAATAGACAGACGGATAGACAGACAGACGGACAGATGAATATTTTGATGTGTTATAAACGGAATGACAAAAACATTATACCCACCTATTTTGATGGTGGGTATACAAATAAATGAAAAGTCTTTACATTCATATGAATGGCAGTGTGCGAATCTATTGTATGTAAATGTCTGTATGATATTTTATAACAATACAATGGTAGAATCAAAAATTTATACCCACTCGCAGACATACACACATATAAGTACACATCCTCATGTTATTCGTATATGAAATCATATGAAGCATACAAAAAAGTACTCTGCTAAAAAATATAAGGGCATGATCGGTTAAATCTGTATAAATTAATGTAAGTTCTATAATGTAGTATAATAGTGAAGACAATTTAGGTTAAATAGTGGCGTGTCATAATGTCCATGGACGTACTAAATTGAGTCATAGTGTCCATGGACATTATGACAATTTCAAAAGTGTCACAATGTCTATGAGCATAATGATGTAAAGTCTATGGATTTCAAGGAGTCCATTTTAAACAAAGCCTAATTTAGCAAAGCCTGTATTCGAAATACCCGAGAGTTGAAAACTCACGTAATGACTAGGACTTATTTGACCCATCTGCCATACAAAGTCCCATTCAGAAAATGATTTAATGATTAGTAATTAACTTATAAACACTATTATCACGAAATTCTGCATAAATAACTTAACATAAATCACTCTTCCAACATTTATATGGCTAGGCCCACATTTACCCTTGTTAAAGAATTTCGGAATTAATCCACATTGGTTTTACTGGTGTAGGGTATCATAGTTTTTCTTCTAGGTTTTCTAAAAACGTTTATAGCATTACAGCTAAATTGAAAATGATATTTTGTATCCCTGATCTCAATGATCCCTATCCTTATGCAGATTATAACATAATATATAATAAATAAAAAAAATATATAGCAAACTACTACGACAACATAAGGTTACATAAAAAAGCAATTGCATGCTAGAATAATTTTTTTGGTCACTATCAAGCCTCAGGTGCCTTGACAAAATTTACGCCAAAAAAAAAAGAAATAAACAAATGAAGAAATGAAAAAAATACATTGTAATGTTCTGCTAGCATCAACAAAAAAAAACGACAACGACAAGTACAATAATAATAACAACAACAACAAAACAGAATAGGAGCACAAAAAACAACAACAGTAACACAGCAACAGCAGCAAGAATAATCACTACTAACAAAGAAAATTAACAGGGTAAAAGCCCATAAACACACACTAGCTTAAGGGGTTAGGTCAGTTAGTTCATAAAAATCTATTCATGCATATTCAGCGGATGTGTGTTTTAGTTATAAATGAGTACAATTTTAATAAACAACTTTTTACATAAATACAAATTCGTTATTGTATTTGTGTGAATCAAAAAGTTTTTGAAAAAAATTGCTAACGAAATTTTATTTTTCTATGAATTTATAGACAGCCTTGTGGCGTATGAGAAATATTTATTTCAATGTATGTAAATGAAAATAACTCATACGCAAGATTTATACATCATATAAAGGGTGATTAATAGGGAAACCGATTATAAATTCTCACATATAATATGTATGCATGTAAGATGCCAAAAAATAGTTTACGGTGAGACTGAGGGTGGAACTTTTGTTCCAAGGGTGATGGAAATATAGCAGATCTCCTTCCAATCTTATTTAATGCTATAGAATGTTGTGTTCCGCACTTTTTTCCGGAATTATATCTCAAAGATGTCCTATGTCTTCACTGATGTATCAAAGACAAATAGAGGATTTTTACTGAGGAATATGAAACCAATATCTCCTTTAGACTTAAAGATGATTGTACCATTCTCCAAGTTGAAATATCAGTGACAAAAATGGCAACTAATTGGCTAAGGTACTAATAGGCAAATCATTATCTATACTGATAGTCAAGCTGCTATTGAATCCCTGATCGGTGTGTAGTCAACATCATAACTGATCCAAAAATACCTTATAACTCTAAACGAGATGGTGTGAGATTCCATAATCACATTTGTTTGGGTAAAGGGGCATTGGTTTATAAATAGCTAGAAAATTGCTTATACATTAGAGAATGTGTAGACCATGATGGTTTCAACAGAAATATGCCAGTTCCGTGTCCTTCCCATATAGGCCATTAAAGAGTATATTTCTGATAAAAACAGCAGCATAGACCGGCGATCACATGATTATACTCGCTCAATCACAATATAAATGTTGAATCGTAGAAGAATGTTTTGGTAGATTGCAATTAGAAGCTTCTGCTCACTGCTAACTGTGGTGTTCTCTACAATGACTCCTGTAGAAGTTGTCAAAATGAGGATGAAGTGGAGGCATCTATGTAATTATTCGGCAATTTAAACAACTCATTATCAAAACAGAAACCTTAATAATTAAATACATTCCCATATTTAATCGGATTATATACGTTACCAAATAAATTAAAAATTCTCCTATTTTACAGCTCTATTTGAGAATGTGTTACCAACTTGTTAGTTACTTAGAAGGCCTACACCCTTAATTCTACAAAAAAAACCGTTAACTTTATCTCTGTACGTATACATGTGTGTTATTTAGAGGTTTCTATGCCAGTAAAACTACAGTAGTATTTAACTACCACAAGGATGTTATGCACCATATTTACAAAATACTAATAAAAAGAACAAAATGAACGAAAGCATAAAGACAAACATAAATGTCCTGCATAGCCAAGTTATTTTGTGTGCCAAATGCGTTTACGTATGTTTTTCATACATCAAAGGGTTACACAGCCTTAACCCAAAAACTAAAATCTAAACTAAATGAAAACAAAAAAAATGGGAAAATCTAAAAAGCCTCTTTTATAAACATTCTACTTAAAGGCAAGTTGGTGTTTTCGTACATTGTCTGCTGCTGTGCTTCCAAGTAAAAATGAAAAGAGTTTTTCACAATCATCCGTAAAAATGTGTCTACACATGAATATCTACGACAACGACTAACTACATTGTATTGTTGTTTTCTATTTAACCTGTATTTTTGCCTTTCATTTGTTATTCTTGTTATTGTTGTTGCTGTTGTTAAGGATATTGTTGGTATTATAGCACCAAAAAAAGAAGCTGTCGACCGTTGTAATGTTTATATCATGCTGCAGATGTGCCAAGTCACATGTTGTTCCACTTTATGTTGCGTGTTAGTTATCTTTTGCCACCGCTACTGCTGCTGCTGCTTCTTATACCAACTGCTGTTGTTTTGTTGTCTTATTTGTTTAGTTTTTTATACTCAGTTGGCATTAATTCGTAAAAAAGGGAGTTTTTATACTATTTTTCTATTCTTTATCAAACTAAGAAAATTAAATATTTTTAAAGCATTTTATTTTAAGAGACAGGATATATTTTAAAAAGTTTATGACCAAACACACACATCTTTTAATACTTTTAAGACTTTAACTGTCGTAATTTATTTTAAGATTTAAGGTGGAGTTCTATTTAAGGATAAGACAAACATTTTGTTTTACTTTTAAATTTTAAATAAATATTTTAATAATTTCATTTTTTTTACTCTTTTCTTCTATACAATTTTATACATTTTTATCAGTTATAAGCAAAGTCAGTTTTTGGTTTAACAAATTGATTTTCAACCACAAACCAAACCACTTGGCAATTGTCTAAAGTCAATTTTTATTTTTTCATCTCAACTTTCCAGTTAACTTGGCCATTTGTCTTACATTTCCTCAACAAACTTTTCTAAACTTGCATATGCATATCTAAAATCCTTGAATTAATTCAAACTTTTGAAAATAATTGAAGTGCTCTTTTTACAAACTTCTCTACGATTTAATTATATGCAGTTCCATCATCATCATCTACACCCAAGTTGTCCACATCATCGTCATCATCATCATCTTCACCATCAGCAGCAATAACAATAAAACCATCATCATCTTCAACAGTTTTATTCTGTTGATAAGTTTCATTGATTTTGTTTTAATTTAAAGTATTTGCCTTACAATAAGCAAGAAAATCTAAACGTTAAATAGATTTTTGATATATTCGTGTGTTTAAGAGTTTTAAGAAACGATTTTTATATACACATTTTTTTGTCCAAAACTTTTTAAAAATTTTACACATTTTGTTACTATTTAGGCCCCGTTTTGTATGCACATTTATCAAGGTAGTATGCAGTTTAAGTTCATATTGCATTCTATATTTCCATTTATCAATACAAAACATTTAAAGTACAATACAAAGGTGGGTTTTTATACCCTTCACCTTCGTGAGAAGGGTATACATAAGTTTGTCATTCCGTTTGTAATTTCCAAAATATAATTTTCCGACACCATAAAGTATATAAATTCTGAATCCTTATAGATAGCGGAGTCGATTAAGCCATGTCCGTCTGTCTGTCTGTCCGTCTGTCTGTTGAAATCAGTTTTCTGAAGACCCCAGATATCTTCGGGATCCAAATCTTAGTGTATTGAATTTCGTATGTTTGGATGTCTGTTAGTTTCATTGCGTTGTGTATTTTTCTTTTGTTTTTTTTCTGTATTTCGTTTCGTATGTTTGGATGTTTTATATCGTTCAGCTTTGTTGTTGTTCATTATGTTTTGCTATTGCTATAATAATGATATAGTCGGGAAAATTAATTTTTAAATACACTATAGTGAAGGGTATATAAGATTCGGCACAACCGAATATAGCACTCTTACTTGTTGTTTTATAGTTGGGTTTTGTAACAAACAAACTAATTTTTGGTTTAAGAGATTTTTTTCATTTCATATATTGTTTTAGTATTTGTGCAAATTGATTTGTAATGTAAGTATGAAAAAATATTTAGTTTTCAGATGACAGTTTATACTAAGTTGCACAGATTTGAAATTTTTACCATTTATAAGAACAAGGTCAGCATGGAATAATCTAACGTTCAGCATTATATGGTCTGTTACAGAGTTAATTTTGTATTTTTCGGATATCCGGATATCATGTCCAGTATTTTTCGAATATAGTAATAGATTTCAAAAGTATCGATCCATAACAAGTTACGTTATTATAAAACACTCGTGATATTCGAATATAACGCTCTTACTTCCAGAATAATATCTGCTCAGGGGCAACAACGGTGCACTTTTGGATGACGAAGAAATTCACGCCTTTACTGGCATCACTCTTATAAATTGTAAGACATTTATAAATGAACTGTATGGAAAAACCCTAATCAGGTAGTTCAGTGAAACCAATTGTCCGATCTCGAGGTCTATCTGGCCTCTATATGATACACTCAGATAAAGACTGCTCATAAGCTTCTGAAGAAAGCAGATAAGAACGCTTTTAACAGTAATTACAAGACACAGTGCCATGAGCACTGTGCATATGAGGTGCAATGTTGGATGATGAAGAAATCGACGCCTTTACTTTATTCTAAATGGACTGTATTGAAAAGCCCTAATCAGGTAGTTGAGTGAAACCAATTGACTGGTCTCGAGGTCTATCTGGCCTTTATATGATACACTCAGATAAAGACTGCTCATAAGCTTCTGAAGAGAGCAGATAAGAACGCTTTTAACAATAATTATAGGACACAGTGCCATGAGCACCCATGCTAGGAGACTAGGTCTTAGATATAACGACTACTGTTGAAGTTGTCGTAATGAAGAAGAAGATGAGATGATATCGCATTTACTTTGCTATTGTCATACGTCGGTGCTCTCTTTTTGTCAGGCATGGAGGAGCTTTTTGGAATAGATCTGAAGAATATCCTATGCTTCATAAATGAAACCGATTGGTTTAGTTCTGGAAGCAGACACTCTTGTGACCACTAGGGTAACACAACCGGACCAACTTAAATGGATTCTAGTGAGCTGCTTATGAAGCAGCTGCCCTCGATAACTAACCTAACCTAAGGGCAATTAATATTAAAAATTTAACATAGTAACAAATAAACTTTGTTAAAGAAAATAAATTATAGCTCGTATTTAACACTTATTTCCTACAATTCTCTGTTTGCTTTTGGAAAATACAGATTATTTTCAAATTATTATTGCTTAAGTTAAATTTAAATAACTATACAACAATTTTTTTAAATAAAAATCCTTGAACAAACTTACATTGTAGCTACAAATCATTTTCAATCATATAAATGCATTTTTTTTACAAAATTATACTTTGAAAAAAAAAAACTCAACATTTTTTCCTTTAGTCTTCATCTGAGTATATGTAAAAGTATGTGTGTATGTGTTTTACTTTTTCTGTATCATAAATTATTGCCACATTATTAAACACACATTATTTGCACACCAAAACATCATGTGCTACTAACAAATACAACTGCTGTTCTTGATACTTTTAACTGTTTATAATACTTTGTGTTTCTTTAGTTATAAATGTGAATAAAAATGGATATTTGAATCTAAGTGTTTGGTGTGTACGTATGTAAGTAGATAAGTATGTAGAACGCAGAAGTTTAACAACGAGTATCGTTTTTTTTTTATAAATACAGATTTATGGGAGACTGTCGAACGATATTGATCTATAGCAGATCTTTTACTATAAACATTGATATATTAAAGATTCTCTTTTAGTGACACGAATCTATAGAAGATCTTTTATAGATACTAAAGATTTGCTTCTATAGACATTGATTTATAGACTGATTGATTCTATAGACATTGATCCTTCAGATCGACGCTGATCTATCTTCTATAGATCAGTCTCCATTTTAATTTGTCTAAGAAGTATCGTTTTTATATAAACACTGATTTATTGGAGAAATCTACAGATATTGATCTTTAGAATATCTTTCTCTATAGACATTGATCTCTTAATGATCATATTGTAGAGACTCTAATCTGTAGAAGATATTTTATAAATACAGAAGACATTGATTTTCAGAAGATCTTTTTATATAAACACTGATATATTGGAGAACGTCTACAGATATTGATCTATAAAAGATCTTTCCTTATAGACATTTATCTATTAATGATCCTCTTTTAGAGACACTAATCTATAGATACTGAAGATTGGCTTCTATAGACACTGATTTTCAGAAGATCTTACAGATCGAGACTGGTCTATATTCTGTAGATCAGTTTACATATTAATTTGTCTAATCTATTTCTTTCGATAATGATTGTTATACGATCGTTTCTATAGAGATTGATCTCTTTTGTATAAACATATCTATGAAAGATCGTCTTTGGTAGATCTTGAAAAATATCGTAATAGATATGTAGAACAAAGATGTTATAAATCGATACTGATCCATAGCAGATTTCCTTTTAAATTTACCCAAATTACTGGCGAAAATCTACTACAGATCCTAATCTATTTAGAAAAGCTTTCTGCTGTTACTGATTTTTGGAAGATCGTCTGAAAGTGGAATATTTTGTAGATACTGATCTATAGACATTGATCTATAAAATAACCTCTTTAACAGATACTGATTAATTTCTATTTTACAGATAAAACTTCCTTCATAGGCATTGATTTAAACAAGAGTGTCGTTAAAAGACATTGATCTATAATATATCTACATCTATAGGCACTGATCTTCGGAAGATCTCTTTCATTAGACTCTGAAGGTTTAACTAAATAAGCAATTCAAATTGAATTAATATAGTTTCAAGTCATTGGACAAATGAAATGAATCGTAGCTTAAGCGCTCCCAACTAATCGAGCATTAACTTTTGAACTGCAGGGTGAAAATGAGTAGATGTTTTATACGAGGTCGCTGCTATATAAGTGTGAGTATAAATAGCAGCTGTAAATGTGAATGTGTATATGTGAGAGTACTTTTTTAAGTATGAGTTTAAAATTATATTTGAGACAAACCACAAGAAGTTAAATAATGTTTAAAATGTACTAAAATCCACAAAAACCTCAACAATACAATGCAACGGTAACAACTACTTGCAACAAATACATATAAAGGATGTATATCTAACTACGAGAAATCACTAAGTTAAACACGAAAGTATAACACTCTATAATTATAATGTGAAAATAGAAATTTCAAAGGTATAAAGAATCTTTTAACTGCATCTCTGCTTGTCCATTATATAAAGCTTATTTTAACTAATAATAAAATTTGTGAGGCCACTATACTGCGTCTTTTTGGTCGCACTTGCCTAAATATAATATTCATAGTTCTTTACATTTACGTTTAACATTGGCATCTGTAGCAATTGAAGCAAAGAAACATAATACCAACATATGACTGCATAGTGTGGATAGCATCATTGCATCCGCATGCAAGTACTACTACTATATAGTAGTATGTGGTTATAAAACATACATGATTTGTAATCCTTAATAATTTTGAACAATTTTTCTTTTCTACATTTTGCTTTGCATTTTATAAACTTCCACTCAGACTTACTTTTCTCGATAAAGAATCTTAGTAATTTTTTGCTTCAATACTCATACCACAAAGTAGAAAATATATGAAAGAAATTTTTTCCTATATCAAAATTTTTTATCAGTTACGAAGAAGTTGAAAAAAAAAAACGAAAATTTTCCTACATCAATTCAATAGTGATTTGAGTTTATTGCTTTGTGCTGCATTACACTTTATTTTCATTGAACATATTTTCGTGTTTATATACACATTTCTTACAACCATACATATTTTTCTAATATAATTTTCTTTCCTAGAATATTCTTAATTTTTTTTCTCATCTTCTGTAACGTTCTTTACTTGTTTGTGTGGGTTGCAAGTGGTTCTAATACACATGCATTAAGACTCATATATTTGGTAGCATACTATTTCCGTTTCCTGTTATTTCCGTTTCATATTGTATATATTATAAATTCTCTTTAACCTCATCTTCCCTACGTAGTGTTTTAAACCGTAGTAAAGTTGAATTTGATGTTCTTTAAACAGATGTTAATGTTTTATGATTTATATTATAATGTACTAAAAACATTGTAATACTCTACAAAATTCATCCCATTAAAAATGCAGAAAATTCCAATATAAGGTACTTTGAGGCTACAACTAAGTTATATACAATTCCTTATTTTATAGATTCACATGTTCTTTTCTTAGAAACACAGAATACAGTGAAATGATATAGGGCGAATGAAAGTATGTTTATGTATCTATTAAAATTAAGAAATATTTAAAGTTGAAGCACGTAAAACATCCAAGGGATTTTCCAATTTTGATATAATCTAGAAAGAAAAGGTAACTCAAAATCATGTGAAATGAAACTCAACTGCAATCTTATATAAACTTCTCCAAGTTTAGGTTAAAGGATTCTGACAGAAGGAATCACTAGTACTATGTTTTTGGAGCAAAGCATTAAACTTATAAAATCGTTATTTTAAATCAAAAGGGCACCTAACAGGTTCTTATCATTGTCTGCTATATTTGACGTAAAATAAAACAACGTATGCAACGTACTCAACTTACTATCTTACTAACTAACTAACTTACTAACTTACTAACTTACTAATTTACTAACTTATTAATTTACTAACTTACTAACTTGCTAACTTACTATCTAACTATCTTACTAATTTACTAACTTATTAATTTACTAACTTACTAACTTGCTAACTTGCTAACTTACTAACTTACTAACTTACTAACTTACTAACTTACTATCTTACTAACTTACTATCTTACTAACTTACTAACTTACTAACTTACTAACTTACTAATTTACTAACTTACTAACTTACTAGCTTACTAACTTACTAACTTATTAACTTACTAACTTACTAACTTACTAACTTACTAACTTACTAACTTACTAACTTACTAACTTACTAACTTACTAACTTACTAACTTACTGACTTACTAACTTACTAACTTAATAACTAACTAACTATCTAGCATATTTACAAACGACTTATTTTAATGTGTTTCATACCGGATATAAAAACCATTTCATTTTTTACCAGCTCTGATAACAATAATTTTCCAAAAGTTTTCAAAAGAACAGTGATGCCTGTTTAAGGCACTATACTACAAGCATTACTCTAAATATTTCATTTTCAACATTAAGTATTACTAACAATTCCACACAAACACACATAGAAACTTTGTAAAACGTCATTGCCAGTTAGTTGCACTCAATCGCATTCTCTCGTACACACACAGAACACAGCAAAACATAACATTCATTCATCCATCCATTCGCATCCACATCATCATCATCGTCATTATTTACAAACGGAACATCAAATGTTTCTACAGCATTTGCCACAAAACAAAATAACTGCATTTGTATTTTTTTTTGTGTGAGTAGGTTTCTTTACACTCTGGCTGCCACCAACGACGACGCCATATTGTTTTGGCATTTTTAGTCTGAAATTTTTACTGCATTTTCTTTTTCATTTTGTTGCTCCCCCACAAATATGCAGACATTTATTTTTCATCATTTGGTTTATTTTTCGTTTAACCAAACAACACTTTGTTTATTTGATGACGACCGTTGCATTTCCGTTTTCCGCTGCTTCTTTTTTTGGTTACTGTTTTGTTGCAGTTCTTGCTGCATTTTTTTTTTTTTTTGCTTTGTTTATCTGTTTTATGAAAAATGTTTAATGGTGTTGTATGCAGTGCCTTTTGGTGGTTTGTAGAATTTTTGCAAAATAAAAATACTAAAAGCAAAATATGTATATAATAATGAACAATGGTTATTTACAATTGTAATTTTAAATATTTAATAAGTGTATTGTTTTCGGTAGACATGATGAATATTTGGTTATGTAAATATAACAATGTTGTGTTTTTAAAAATTCTTTGGTTTGTCACTGCATTATAGTCAGTATTTATTAAAATTTTTATGCTGAATGTAATCATTTTCATTTAAAACTTTTCCAAATAAACATTTAATATTTTTCTTCAAATATTTACCAAGTATTTAATTTAATTTTTATGAAAATCTTGAATATTTTTTACGAAACTTAAAACTTATTTTACTTTGCTAAAAATTGAATAGCTTATTAAATAGTAAACCTATTTCAGAATTTTACACTTTTTTTCTTAAAATAATCATAAAAGTAATATAAAGCCACAACTTTTCTCTAGTAATAAGCATTTTTTGCCAAAGTAAATAAAAGTTGCAATTTTTTTCTTTTTGTAACTAATTAACTATTGTTATAGTAAGTTTAACCTTAAGGTTAAAGTCAAAATTATATTTTAAATGTTTGTTTAGCAGTGAATGAGTTGAATAGTATTTCTTCATTGTTAAACATTGAAAGGCTCTAAAGTAAAATGTTAGTAATTTTAATAGTCAAGGGTTAACTTGTTAAATAATTTTTATACCCTACACCACTTTAGTGGGGAGGGTATATTGGGTTTGTGCTGATGTTTGTAACGCACAATAATATTTGTCCTATACCCACCTTAAAGTATACCAATCGGCTCAGAATAATTTTCTGAGTCGATTTAGATATGTCCGTCCGTCTGTCCGTCCGTCCGTCTGTTCCTCCGTCTGTCCATCCGTCTGTCCGTCCGTCTGTCCGTCCGTCTGTCCGTCCGTCCATGTAAAACTTGTAATCAGACTACAGACTACGCAATTTTGAAGATAATTCAATGAAATTTGGCACATGATCTTCTATTGTACCGTAGACGAAGCCTATTGAAAATGGTTAACATCGGTCCATTATTTCACCTAACCCCCATACAACTGAACCCCCGAATAGTGCTTGTAAGCCTTGTAATCAAGCTACAGGTCGCAATTTTGGAGATAATCTAATGAAATTTGGCACATGATCTTTTATGGTACTGTAGACGAAGCCTATTGAAAATAGTTAACATCGGTCCATTATTTCACCTAGGCCCCATACAACTGAACCCGCCAAATAGTGCTTTTAAGTTCATAATTATGTTTAATATACTCGTATCTCGACAAAAAGCTGCAAAACTAAGTTCTATACTAGCCTTGATATAAAAAAATAAAAAGCCCGCATCAAAATTTTACTTAAATATCCACAGTTTTATTAAACAACAAATGGCTTATGTATATCTGAGGCAAGGTACAATTCTACTTTAATGCTTTGTTATGAAAACTGAATTACATTTTATTCGTATACAGGTCGGCCTCTCCCTACTATAACTTCTTACTTGTTACTTTTAAGAATTGTAAGTAGTGGTGGCCATTTATAAACTCTAGGGGCCGAAAGCACCGTAGAATACTTTTTTAAAGATATTATTTGTATGTTTTCTTTATAAAAAATTCTTTATTTAAAATTTTTTATATTAAAAAAATAGATAAAAAAATTAGTATTATCTAATATTTTTCCATTTACATATTTAAATTACGAAAAATTCTATATTTTTTGTTAGGTTAATAAGTCATGCATTTATTATGACTTTACTGCACCCCTACCTGTTTCTTAATTTTAACGGTTGACCCTCTTCTATACTTAACTTTAATATTTAACAATATCTTTTTTTCCCTTTCTAGGTTTTTATATGCAACAAACCAGCATTTCTCAAGAGTTCAGTCAAATGATGTTGATGATTATGATGATGATAATACTTCAATTGGCCTCATTTTTAATTCATGGATAACATTAACATTGCAATAAAGTTGTGAAAAAAATAGACCTACAAGAACTATAATAAAAAAAAATTGAAATATTTTGTTGCTTGTCGTACTTTAACTATGGCAAATATTACCGTGAGTAAATGATGTTGATTGTAATGACGGACAAAGAAAGGAAAAAAAATTGCTCAAGTACCTAATTATGAGGATAATTTCCATAAAAATTTATAAAAGTTTTAAACGTGGTAAGAGTAAGATTGTGGTTGAAAAGTTTTTTTTTTTTTTTTGCTAAAAATGCTTTGCAATATAAAACCTTTCATTTCCTTTACTATCATTAATGTTAGGAGCTCCACTTCTGATTAATAATGCAGTGGCTATTGGTTGCAAACAATTCTAAATATTTGTTGAAATATCCTTGTATTAACAATGATTTATGGCAAATTCAGTGGTCAAGATGACTTTGTTTAGAAATGTCATATCTTGTGAATGTTTGGTTTACACTCAAGGCTTGAAATCGAAATGCAAAATTGTGTAACAACACATTTCTTAAATTTACAAGAGAGATAAAACTTTAAACTTGTGTAGTTATAAAAATGATTTGGTCTTACATGGTCATATCTTCCTGGTAATGATGCAAGTTGGCTGGTTTAGCCATCTTCCCTGGGAGAGTTAATAGAATCTGTTATCTAGCATTGTTTGCATGCTTTTAGGCGAAATTCCGCAAAAGTTGTCGATGTCCAAATCGGACATTGAGGTTCCTATTTTATTTTCGCTACACAGCTGCCCTGTCGCCGTACCCATTTGAGTATGATTCGGGAATGAAAATGCCGCTTCAACTCGCTTTTCTTTTTTTTGGAACTATCAGTGTATATGGAAAGGTTTCTAAGGGGAATTTTCGGTGTTGGTATAACCGAAGCTTTTCTGGAAGAAGCGTTTGGGAGTGCAGTAATCGATACTATTTGGTAGACTAGATAGGGAGACATTTGGTCTGGGAGACTCGTGGTAGGGAGATCAGAGCTTCCGATTTCAATATAGGCCAGTATTACTACTGAATCGTGTACCGGAATAACGGTCAGTGATCTCGGTCTGTGAGGTATTTCACTCACCGGGATCAGGTCCAATTTCGCGCATTGCTACACTTCCCCTAGGGATGAAACAGCAAGTTTCAGTAATTGTGCTGAGCGCAGCACTGATACTAGGATTATGCTTGAGGATCTTCCACAACACATCAAGGATCTGTTGAAGATTCCGGTTTCTTGCTTCGGATGTTTAGTCTTCGGCTGGATTGATTGATGATGAAGCTTGATCCGCTAAATCTGATGATTCTGGAAGAATGTAGCCTTCTTGTTTAGATAAAAGGGTCTTAGCCTAAGGAGGATTTTTTCGTCTTTGCGACTGGGGGATTTTCTAAAGCCATTAAGACAAGATGGGGAGATTTGACTGAATCCGACGTTTTGATCGACTATCCAATTTCTCCAGAAGTAACTGGTTGTTCCGCAGTACACGTAATCATGGTGTTTGCTGGCGTACCAGGTGCTTGGTACGACATCCAAGGCGATCTCGATGTCATCAGTCGTACTACCACCAGAGTAATCATGGTGTTTGCTGGCGTACCAGGTGCTTGGTACGACATCCAAGGCGATCTCGATGTCATCAGTCGTACTACCACCAGA
Source organism: Lucilia sericata (assembly GCF_015586225.1). Taxonomy (NCBI): domain Eukaryota; kingdom Metazoa; phylum Arthropoda; class Insecta; order Diptera; family Calliphoridae; genus Lucilia; species Lucilia sericata. Next base: position 37,225 of record NW_023995644.1, on the reverse strand, counting down.
AGGTTGTATAGTAGACCGTTTACATTCCACCAGCTTTTATTTCTCCATCTGGTTTGCTGCGGTTGTTTGTTATACCCTACACCACTTTAGTGGGGAGGGTATATTGGGTTTGTGCTGGTGTTTGTAACGCACAATAATATTGGTTCTATACCCACTTTAAAGTCGACTTAGAATAATTTTCTGAGTCGACTAAGCTATGTCAGTCCGTCTGTATGTCTTTCTGTCTGTCTGTCTGTCCGTCCATGTAAACCTTGTAATCAAACTACAGGTCGCAATTTTGAGGATACTTCAATGAAATTAGGTACATGATCTTCTATTGTCCCAGGGACGAAGCCTATTGAAAATGGTCAACATCGGTCCATTATTTCATATAGCCCCCATATAACAGAATCCGCCGAATAGGCCTTTTAAGTTCATAATTATGTTATTTGTTATGTTATTTTTGTAACAGGCTAGCCTTTTTAACCACTGGGCTATTCATGTTCCCTCAGCTATCAGCCAGCTTGAACTAACAAGTGGATGTGAAGGAATTAGGAAAGTTGGAGAGGGATTAGGCAGTTTTGGTCCTCGGATTACGATCGTAAAAGAGAACATTGTTGCTGACCATTTTCATAAAATGTATCAGCCGCTATGATTCCACCTATCCAATTACCATATACATGTGACCATTTGTTAAAAATATATCAACATAAGTATGCAGTGTGGGTTAGCTCACATCAAATGTAATCAAGCTATGGCAGGCATATTAGACCATTTGTAAAAATGTATCCGATATATGTATGTCTGACATCACTCGAGCTCGTATTGATACTTTACCAATTCGTTTCGAATTGCCAAAGTGTTCGGTACGCGCTCTCCCTATCCGACACGCGTCTAATGAAAATATAGGCAATATAGATATCGATATATAGATATCGATTGTTCTACTTCAAGGTGAGTGTAAGCCCAGCATAATTAACACATAACACCGTCCCTATTATAGGGATGTAAGGCATAAAAAGTAGTTAAAAAATATATTTATACAAAATTGTAGTAAATATATGATATAAATATTATACATCCACTTACATACTCTCTATCATAAATCTGTGTTGTAATAAAATCTTTCATTCTATGTTCTTCTTTACTTATTTTATGAACTGTATAATAAAAATAAATGTTGAAATTACATTGCTGTAAGCTAAATTTTTTATTGCTTTCTTAACTATTGTTTTAATGTCTGTCTTTATAAATATTTCTGTGAAATTGCTTGTCTTTATACCATTCATCTTTTTTTTAATTTTCTCACTTTTATATATGTACATAAGATGATTCTAAGATCACAGTGACTTTTTTTTCCATATGTTTTTGTTGTTTACTTAGATTTTATATATAAACATATATTTTTTTCTATTTAACAACTGACTCTAGTTGTTGACATATTTTTATTATTGTGATACTATGTTTTAGCATAACGTATAGTGTGACTAGAATATGTGAAAGAAGTGAACGATTATTATAATTTATAAGAGTTAAAATAACGCCTATATATACATATGTATATTTATATATTGCTTTTGTTTTGTCTAAGAGCAAAATGTCAGTAGAGTAGGTCAAAATAGAAGTTAGTATAATAATAGAGTTGAATATATCTATATAAGTGTATTTTAGCTTTAATATGTTTTATACAGTAAATTTTAAATTAAATATCACTCAACGTCAAGGCGGAACTAAGCAAAAATGTGAAATTGTTGAGGAAATTAAAAAGATTTTTTATTAACCAACTGTTTAACTAGCATAGTTTCCTTAAAGTTATAAACAATATAAACTGCTATTTTAGCTTTCTTTATAAAAAGTATAATTTAATATGCCAACCAGTATGTATTTTCTTGGAAAATTCTCTTTGTTCAACAATTTATTGGGAATTTTACAATTCAATTGAAAATATGATATGAAATATAAATTAAATATTCAAGCAATAGTATTGAGAATATACTTATTTATAAATACTTTTATGAACAGTGATATGCAACTCAATATTCAAGGATAAATATTTATTTATATTCACGCAAATGTGTTTATTAGGGAGGTGGGGGTTGGGTGGTATATATGTAAATCTAGCAGTTCTAGGTAACTGAACTTAGATTACAATCAGTCCTTATTTTGACTGCACAGGCCAATAAAATTTGAAATAGTTCGAGACTCAAATTGTTAACAAAAAATATCCTCAAAAACAGGACACATTG
>NW_023995644.1:0-30000 GCF_015586225.1 Lucilia sericata | reverse complement strand
AAAATATTCATTCAACCAACAGATAGAGAGTTTTTCATGGAAATATAAAATTTTTATTTGAATTAAAATCAATAAATATTATATTTTATACAATTTAATGGAGGAAAATAAACCAATTTGTTGAAAAAGCAACAGATTATTATGTTTTAGTCTAAAATCTAAACACGACAATAAAATTGATTTAATTAGTATCATAATGAGCGATATCTCAAAAACTATTAGACCGATTTTAAATATTTTGACGGATTTGTGTTCAGCATGTCCAAATTATTAAGAAGACTTGTTTTGCAACAGAAAATCATCCAAAGGGATAGAGTTTGAAGCAATTTTTGGATAAGATAGAGAGTTTTGCATTCAGAATTTTTCTTTTTTTAAGATAGAGAAATTTAAAAAAAGCTATAAAATTGCCAAAAAATATTTTTTTCTTTGAAATTTATATCACTGATGCGGGCGGGATAGTTTGCTGAATATTTTGCCATCAAAATCTCATTTTCATGAAAATGACAGATAGCGACTATTGAATATAGTCCCTCGATATATATTCTGGGTCCTTATCAAATTCTGAGTCAATCTAGCTATGTCTGTTTGTCAGTCTGTCTGTCTGTGTAAAACACGCTCACTATAAAACAAAGCAATAGAATTTAACCAAATTCACCCAAAATGTTCTTCATTTTCCTGAGTTGTTTGGTATTGAAAATGAGTAAAATCGGTTCACATCGGGAAAAGTTATAAATCAAAATTTAAAACAACTCCAAAACAAGTTAGAGTGCTATATTCGGCTGAGCCGAATCTTAAATACCCTCCACCAGCTACTTTTATATTAATACTTTTCTAATTGATCAAATATTTGTAGAAATAAGTTTTCTCATGTCTTAAATAGAAAAATACCAAGATTTAAACAAATTAAATCTATTACGATTCCAAGATTTATTGAACATTACAAACGCCATTTTCTTTTTATAGCGCTTAGCAATATTTAGTAATTTGTATGTATGCATGTGTGTGTGAAAGATTTAAGGATTTTCAAAATACATATATATAATTTTGTTCTACACAAATTGATAATGCCACCTACTATGTGAGATATGACCAAATATAGACCGATCGTAAAAAATTCTGTAAGCTAAATTTCTGTACATAAAAGCTATATTTCAGTCAAATTTTGTATCTATATCGTAATTTAGTAATAAGTAATGTGTGTTTAAGTGATTTTCTGAAGGGAACCTTGTATGGGACCGACCGCACCCATGTTATGAACCGATCGTGAAAAAATCTTGAAATAGAATTTTTGTATACAAAACTATTATTTGTGCCAAATTTTGTATCAATAGCTTTATTTGGTAATGATTAATGTTCGTTTAAGAGATTTTCGTAAAAGGACCTTGTATGGGAGCAATGACCAATTATGTATATAAAGGCAAAATTTTAAAATTCTGTATCTACATCATTATTTGGTAATAAATACTGTGCATTTAAGTGATTTTCTGGAGAGGACCTAGCATGAGAGCTATGACCAAATATGGAGCGATCGTAAAACAATTTTATAGTGTAATTTATGTATATAAGAGCAATGATTTTGCTAAATGTATGGATATCAATATTTGGTAATGAGATATGTGCGTTTAAGTGATTTTCGGGAGTGAACCTTGTATAGAAGTATGACCAAGGATATACCGATCGTTAAAAAATTTAACATTTATGTGTACAAATATCGTATTTATGTATAAAAATAATATTTATTTATATCACTATTTGGTAATGAGTTATGTGCCTTTAAGTGTTTTTCTGTAGCAGCTGTGACAATTTCACAGTAATATTTCCCTGTATATGAGCAATACTTCTGCCAAACTTTATATGCATATCTTAATTTAGTAATGAGTTATGTGCGTTTAAGTGATTTTCGGGAGGGGACTTTGTATGGGAGCTATGACCAGTTATGGTCCGATCGCAAAAAACTTTCGTAGTAATATTGTACCAAATTTTATATGGATATCCTAATTTAGTAATGAGTTATGTGCGTTTAAGTGATTTGGGAAGGGGACCTTGTATGGGAGCTATGACCAATTATGAACCGATCGGAAAAAATTTCACAGTAATATTTTTGTGCATTTGAGTAATACTTATACCAAATTTGATATGGATATTTTAATTTTGTGACGAGTTATGTGCGTTTAAGTGATTTTCGGGAGGGGACCTTGTATGGGAGCTATGCCCAATTATGGACCGATCGGAAAAAACTTTCACAGTAATATTTTTATGCATACGGGCAATACTTATACCAAATTTTATATGGATATCTTAATTTTGTAATGAGTTATGTGCGTTTAAGTGATTTTCGGGAGGGGACCTTGTATGGGAGCTATGACCAATTTTGGACCGATCGGAAAAAAATTTCACAGTAATATTTTTATGCATATGAGTAATACTTGTACCAAATTTTATATGGATATCTTAATTTAGTAATGAGTTATGCGCGTTTAAGTGATTTTCGGGAGGGGACCTTGTATGGGAGCTATGACCAATTATGGACCGATCGGAAAAAAACTTTTACAGTAATATTTCTAGGCATATGAGTAATACTTGTACCAAATTTTATATGGATTTCTCAATTTAGTAATGAGTTATGCGCATTTAAGTGATTTTCGGGAGGGTAGCTTGTATGGGAGCTATGACCAATTATGGACCGATCGGAAAAAACTTTCACAGTAATATTTCTATGCATATGAGTAATACTTGTACCAAATTTTATATGGATATCTTAATTTAGTAATGAGTTATGCGCGTTTAAGTGATTTTCGGGAGGGGACCTTGTATGGGAGCTATGACCAATTTTGGACCGATCCAGAAAATTTTTCTCTGAATGAATTCTATTGACAAAACATTTTAATCTGTGAAATTTTGTGAAGATATCTTCATTGTGACGGTAGTTATTAGCAAACAACCCATTTTCCGGGAATATGTACTTTTGTATGGGAGGTATATGAAATTGTGGACCGATTCTAGCAATTTTCAGCAGGGATCAAGATCCTGTGTAGAAACGAATGTATGGTGATTTTCATGGAATTATCTTGCATAGTTTTCAAGAAAATTACATTAGAATGTGTAAAAAATGCTTATTTTTTTCGAGGTTGTTTTAAATTTTGATTCATAACTTTTCACGATGTGAACCGATTTTGCTCATTTTCAATACCAAACTATACCGGATAATAATGAATGTTTTGGGTGAATTTGGTTTAATTGTATTGCTTCGTCTTAACGTGAGCGTGTTTTACACAGACAGACAGACAGACGGACGGACGGACAGACGGACATAGCTAAATCGACTCATAATTTCATAAGGACCCAGAATATATATACTTTGTTGGGTCTCAGGTGAACATTTCTTGGTGTTACACACGGAATGACAAAGTTATATATACCCTCTATCACCACTGATGGTGGTGGAGGGTATAAAAATACGCTTTTTATAAACATTCTGATGTAATTTTCCCGAAAACTGTGCAAGATAATTCCACGAAAATCACCATACATTCGTCTCTGCGCAAGAGCTTGATCTCTGTTGAAAATTGGCGGAATCGGTCCACAACTTCATATACCTCCCATACAAAAGTACATATTCCCGGAAAATTAGTTTATTGTTAATAACTTCCGTCAGAATATTGATATATTCACAAACTGTTACAAATTAAAATCTTATATATTCATTCAGAGGAAAAAATTTCTGGATCGGTCCATATTTGGTCATAGCTTCTATACAAGGTCCCCTCCCGAAAATCACTTAAACGCATTACCAAATATTGATATCCATACATTTACCACAAATATTGCTCTTATATACATATATCCAAAAAATCACTTAAATGCACAATATTGACAATATACATAGATACAGAATTTAGCCAAAATTTTGTCTTTATATACATTAATGTTAATGTTTTTTACGATCGGACCATAATTGGTCATTGCTCCCATACAAGGTCCTCTTACGAAAATCTCTTAAACGCACATTACTCATTTACCTATTGATACAAAATTTAGCACAAATATTAGTTTTGTATACAAAAATTCGTTATTAAAATTCTTTTATGATGGGTTCATAATATGGATGCGATCGGTCCCATACAAGGTTCCCTTCCGAAAATCACTTAAACACACATTACTTATTACTAAATTACGATACAGATACAAAATTTGACTGAAATATAGCATTTAAGTGCAGAAATTTTATCTAAATAATTTTTTACGATCGGTCTACAATTGGTCATATCTCCCATACTAAATCACTTTAACCGTATTTAACTGGTTGCTCTATCAATTTGTGTAGAACAATTTTATATACGTTTTGAATTTCCTTAAATCTTTCACACACATACATGGAAATTATTAAATATCGCTTAAGCATATCGCAGGGCGTTATACAAATATAAAAGAAAATGGCGTAAGACATGAGAAAACTTATTTCTACAAATATTTGATCAAAAAAGTATTAATATAAAATTAGCTGGTGGAGGGTATTTAAGATTCGGCTCAGCCGAATATAGCACTCTAACTTGTTTAGCTTTTGTCTTTCCTGAAAAATTTTGAAAAGAGTTGTTACGCCCTTTGGTATTTCAGGTGACTATATATAAGCTTGTCATTCCGTTTGAAATGTCTATCATGTAATTTTCCGACCCTATAAAGTATATACATTCCATGTGCGTCTGTCTGTCCTCGTGTATGTTGAAATGAGTTTTCAGAAAATCTGCAAGTTCAAAAATTCTTTCAGACAAAATTCTAAAATCTGCAAAATTGGTCTGAAAATTTCATCAAAAATTGAGATTTTTGGTGCATGTAGAGATAAAAATAATAAACAAACAACTACACGCAGAATCATACGGTAAATTTTGTGCTTGCACTTGCTTGTTTATAAAAACAAAGCAGAGCAAGAGCAACACGTAACTATGTGTTGTTATTGGCTTGAAATTTGAAATTCAGCATTTAGGTCTCGGAGTAAGAAGAACCTATAAAAAGGGACGTTTTGGTACTTTTTCGTTCTTAAAAAGTAACTTTTTGAGTTTTCTATAATATTGAACCTAGAAACATGAAATTAAGCATGTATAGCCTATAAAAGGGGACATTTTGGTACATTTCCGTACTTAATAATATACTTTTTAATTTTTTATAATATTGAACCTAGCAACATGAAATTAGGCAAGTAGGGCCCGGAGTAAGTGAAAATTTTGGTATTTTTTCGTTCTTCAAAGGTACTTTTTGAATTTTCTATAATATTGAACCTAGAAACATGAAATAAAGCATGTAGGGCCCGGAGTAAGTGATATTCTATAAAAGGGGATTTTTTTTTATAAAATTTTCGTTCTTCAAAAGGTACTTTTTGAATTTTCTATAATAAGAAATATATATAAGAATTATGAAATTAAGGTGAAGGGTATATAAGATTCTGCACAGCCGAATATAGAACTTTTACTTGTTAATGTAAGTTTTTGTTCGGTAGATGTGGTACATCGAGATATGCCACTCAGCTCCATTATTCTATATTGAAAATTATATTGTTATTTGTGCGAAGATTAATTTTTAAAGCAGATCTTCTGATCAAATATATCATTTTTATTTTGTTATTTAAATTAACTTTAAAGTTACAAACAATATTTAATTGACAATGAATATCAACATATCTCTTTTAATTTATGAAATAATACTTAAGTAAATGTGGTTTAAAATTCACCTACTAAAATAAATGAAATAAAAGCATCTTGTTGAAAGTAAACCACACAACAACTTCTAAAAAAAAAATAACTAAAGTAACTACAATATGCTTTATAATCTAAACAATTAAATTGTTCTCTTATTTCATTCTACTTTTATGAATGTTTATTTTTTTAAAACTATTAATACAAACTCAATTACTCCCAAATAAAATTACAGAATACTAGCAAATTATTACACCCAGTAAACAAGGATATTGGATACTAAATTTTGATTAATTTGAGCATGATGTTGATATATTACAATATTACATTCACATGATGTTGTTGACCAGTTCATGTCAGTGAATCCGCAAATCTTTATCGACTAAAAGTTATTCTAATTAGAATTAAGTAAAATTCCTAACATTTTGGTTATTGTTAAACTTGTTTATAATTTCATTGTGATTGCTGGGTTAAAAAATTTTTTCTTAATATTAAACCATACAAAATAATTGAGCATTTTGGCTTAAAAGCAACTACTACAAGTACAAGTATTTAGTTTATCTTTACATTTGAAATAAAAAAAAATACAAAAACAACAACCACAAACAACAAAATATGTTTTTTCTTTCGTAAACCATACAAATAATATTACATTATTATTGTTGTCATTGTAGTTTTCTGTAAAGTAAGAAAATAAAGATATCAAACAAATATTTTCATATGTAATTGAATTTAATTGAGAATGAAATGAAATTTTCTTATACTTATACTCATCGTATATAGAAATGAAAATAGGAAAAAATGTTATTATTTATCTAGAGTATAAAGTTTTAAATGTACACATTCATATAGAATGGATGTGTTGAAATATTTGTGTTCTATGTAAATATTAGGGGGAAAACTTTTTAATTTAAAAACAAAAAAATTCGTTCCTTAATCCCAAGTCTCCATAAAGGGCTCTCTACTGAAAATTTCCCCCTAATACTCTTATTGACATCGTTATCTATCAAGGTTTTTGAAGTGGCTTAATAAGATTCAGAATGGTTAATTATAACATTGTTACTAATTTTATTTTTATGTTCTTTTAAATTTAAAAAAATAATGCCCTAATAAACTTCCGTATATTTACTTATCGTATGGAAAAATTAAATAGTTTATAGAATTATTTTCAATTAAATTTAGATTTCAGTAAATTTAAGGACTGCAGCTAAAATATATATGATAATAAATCAGTCATTGACTACAAGACTATCATAAATCAGAAATGATCATCTCATATAAATATATTAATTTTGTCATTTGTTTGTAAATTTTCTCAATAGTGATCCTAGATTCACAAAATTGTTTAATTCAGGTTCGTTTAAATTTGAAGACTATACAGCCATGACCGTCCGACCATCTGTCTTTTGAAAGAACGTTAGTATAGTATTAGTTAGTAACAAGTTAGATTGCTATATTTGGCTGTGCCGAATCTTATATATCCACCATCAAATCGTGTCTTAAATTTCAAGTGAATTACTATATAAATCGATGTTTTAGCAATATATAGGCTTGTCTCAGAATTTCATTCCGATCGAAAGTGGAATCTAATTTCCTACATATTTGTGTTCTAAAAAAAGGTAAAATACAACTTTTGCGGAATGGACTTTTATGTTTTCACTCAACAAATCGAGGTTATGTTTAAATGGACTTTTATGTTTTCACTCAACAAATCGATTTTTGGTAGGAAATCAAGTTGATCATAGATTATTTTTATTTTGGCTCTGTCTCTTCTAGTTTCCTAGATATATGGACTTATATGTTTCGAAGTGATCACAGATTATCTTTAATTTTGCTCTATCTCTTCTAGTGTCCAAGATAAATGGGCATTTGTGTTTTCACTCAAAAAGCGGATTTTTGATAGGAAATCAAAGTGATCACAGATTATCTTTATTTTGGCTCTATCTCATCTAGTTTCCAAGATAAATGGACTTTTATGTTTTCACTCAGCAAATCGATTTTTGGTAGGAAATCAAAGTGATCACAGATTATCTTTATTTTGACTCTATCTTATCTAGGAAATCAAAGTGATCACAGATTATCTTTATTTTGGCTCTATCTCTTCTGGTTTCCAAGATAAATGGACTTTTATGTTTTCACTCAAAAAATCGATTTTTAGTAGGAAATCAAAGTGATCACAGATTATCTTTATGTTGGTTCAATCTCTTCTAGTTTCCAAGATAATTGGACTTTTATGTTTTCACTCAAAAAATCGATTGTTGGTAGAAAATCAAAGTGATCACAGGTTATCTTCATTTTGGCTCTATCTCATCTAGTTTCCAGATTATGTTTATTTTGGCTCTATCTCATCTAGATTCCAAGATAAATGGACTTTTATGTTTTCACTCAAAAAATCGATTTTTGGTAGGAAATCAAAGTGATCACAGATTATTTTTATTTTGGCTCTATCTCATCTAGTTTCCAAGATAAATGGACTTTTACGTTTTTACTCAGAAAATCGATTTTTGGTAGGAAATCAAAGTGATCACAGATTATCTTTATTTTGGCTGTATCTCATCTAGTTTCCAAGATAAATGGACTTTTATGTTTCTACTCAGAAAATCGATTTTTAGTAGGAAATCAAAGGATCACAGATTATCTTTATTTTGGCTCTATCTCTTCTAGTTGCCAAGATAAATGGACTTTTATGTTTTCACTCAAAAAATGGATTTTTGGTAGGAAATCAAAGTGATCACAGATTATTTTTATTTTGCCTCTATCTCATCTAGTTTCCAGATTATCTTTATTTTGGCTCTATCTCATCTAGTTTCCAAGATAAATGGACTTTTATGTTTTCACTCAGAAAATCGATCTTTGGTAGGAAATCGAAGTGATCACAGATTATCTTTATTTTGGCTCTATCTCATCTACTTTCCAAGATAAATGGACTTTTATGTTTTCACTCAAAAAAAAACGATTTTTGGTAGGAAATCAAAGTGATCACAGATTATCTTTATTTTGCCTCTATCTCATCTAGTTTCCAGATTATCTTTATTTTGGCTCTATCTCATCTAGTTTCCAAGATAAGTGGACTTTTATGTTTTTACTCAGAAAATCGATTTTTGGTAGGAAATCAAGTGATCACAGATTATCTTTATTTTGGCTATATCTCATCTAGTTTCCAAGATAAATGGACTTTTATGTTTTCACTCAAAAAATCGATTTTTGATAGGAAATTAAACTGATAACAGATTATCTTTATTTTGGCTCTATCTCATCTAGTTTTCAAGATAAATGGACTTTTATGTTTTCACTCAAAAAATCGATTTTTGATAGGAAATTAAAGTGATCACAGATTATCTTTATTTTGCCTCTATCTCATCTAGTTTCCAAGATAAATGGACTTTTATGTTTTCACTCAAAAAACTGATTTTTGGTAGGAAATCAAAGTGATCACAGGTTATCTTTATTTTGGCCATATCTCTTGTAGATTCCAAGATAAATGGACTTTTATGTTTTCACTCAAAAAATCGATTTTTGGTAGGAAATCAAAGTGATCACAGATTGTCTTTATTTTGGCTCTATCTCATCTAGTTTCCAAGATAAATGGACTTTTATGTTTTCACTCAAAAAATCGATTTTTGATAGGAAATCAAAGTGATCACAGATTATCTTTATTTTTTCTATATCTCCTCTGGTTTCCAAGATAAATGGACTTTTATGTTTTCACTCAAAAAATCGGTTTTTAGTAGGAAAGCTCTATCTCATCTAGGAAATCAAAGTGATCACAGATTATCTTTATTTTGGCTCTATCTCTTCTAATTTCCAAGATAAATGGACTTTTATGTTTTCACTCAAAAAATCGATTTTTGGTAGGAAATCAAAGTGATCACAGATTATCTTTATTTTGCCTCTATCTCATCTAGTTTCCAAGATAAATGGACTTTTATGTTTTCACTCAAAAAACTGATTTTTGGTAGGAAATCAAAGTGATCACAGGTTATCTTTATTTTGGCCCTATCTCTTCTAGATTCCAAGATAAATGGACTTTTATGTTTTCACTCAAAAAATCGATTTTTGGTAGGAAATCAAAGTGATCACAGATTATCTTTATTTTGGCTCTATCTCATCTAGTTTCCAAGATAAATGGACTTTTATGTTTTCACTCAAAAAAATCGATTTTTGATAGGAAATCAAAGTGATCACAGATTATCTTTATTTTGGCTATATCTCTTCTGGTTTCCAAGATAAATGGACTTTTATGTTTTCACTCAAAAAATCGGTTTTTAGTAGGAAATAAAAGTGATCACAGATTATCTTTATTTTGGCTCTATCTCTTCTGGTTTCCAAGATAAATGGACTTTTATGTTTTCACTCAAAAAATCGGTTTTTGGTAGGAAATCAAAGTGATCACAGATTATCTTTATTTTGGCTCTATCTCATCTAGTTTCCAAGATAAGTGGACTTTTATGTTTTCACTCAGCAAATCGATTTTTGGTAGGAAATCAAAGTGATCACAGATTATCTTTATTTTGGCTCTATCTCATCTAGTTTCCAAGATAAATGGACTTTTATGTTTTACTCAGGAAATCGATTTTTGGTAGGAAATCAAAGTGATCACAGATTATCTTTATTTTGGCTCTATCTCATCTAATTTCCAAGATAAATGGACTTTTATGTTTTCACTTAAAAAATCGATTTTTGATAGGAAATCAAAGTGATCACAGATTATCTTTATTTGGCTCTATCTCTTCTAGTTTCCAAGATAAATGGACTTTTATGTTTTCACTCAAAAAATCGATTTTTGGTAGGAAATCAAAGTGATCACAGATTATCTTTATTTTGGCTCTATCTCTTATAGTTTCCAAGATGGACTTTTATTTTTCATCAAAAATCGATGTTTAGTGGACATGAACTTGATCACTAGATCTTTATTTCGGTTCTATCTCTTATGTTGCCAAATAAAATGGACTTTATGTTTTCACTCAAAAATCGATAGTTTGAGGAATTGAAAGTGATCACAGAATTATCTTTATTTCGGCTCTATCATCTATAGTTTGTCCAAGATAGAAGGACTTTTAAGTTTCACACATCAAAAATCGATATTATTGAGGATTTAAATGATCAAAGATTCTTTATTTTGTCTCGATCTCTTATAGTTTCCAAGATAAATGGACTTTATGTTTCCACTCCAAAAAATCCGATATTTTGTGAGGAAATTGGAAAGTGATCACAGATTAGCTTATTTGTGGCCTTAATCTCTTATAGTGTTCCAAGATAAATGGACTTTATGTTTTTCCACTCAAAATCGATTTTTGAGGAATTGAAAGTGATCACAGATTATCTTTATTTTGGCTCTATCTCTTATAGTTTCCAAGATAATGGACTTTTATGTTTTCACTCAAGAAATCGGTTTTTGGTAGGAAATCAAAGTGATCACAGATTATCTTTATTTTGGCTCTATCTCATCTAGTTTCCAAGATAAGTGGACTTTTATGTTTTCACTCAGCAAATCGATTTTGGTAGGAAATCAAAGTGATCACAGATTATCTTTATTTTGGCTCTATCTCATCTAGTTTCCAAGATAAATGGACTTTTATGTTTTCACTTAAAAAATCGATTTTTGATAGGAAATCAAAGTGATCACAGATTATCTTTATTTTGGCTCTATCTCTTCTAGTTTCCAAGATAAATGGACTTTTATGTTTTCACTCAAAAAATCGATTTTTGGTAGAAATCAAAGTGATCACAGATTATCTTTATTTTGGCTCTATCTCATCTAGTTTCCAAGATAAATGGACTTTTATGTTTTCACTCAGCAAACCGATTTTTGGTAGGAAATCAAAGTGATCACAGATTATCTTTATTTTGGCTCTATCTCATCTAGTTTCCAAGATAAATGGACTTTTATGTTTTACTCAAAAAATCGATTTTTGGTAGGAAATCAAAGTGATCACAGATTATCTTTATTTTGGCTCTATTTCTTCTGGTTTCCAAGATAAATGGACTTTTATGTTTTCACTCAAAAAATCGGATTTTTGGTAGGAAATCAAAGTGATCACAGATTATCTTTATTTTGGCTCTATCTCATCTAGTTTCCAAGATAAGTGGACTTTTATGTTTTCACTCAGCAAATCGATTTTTGGTAGGAAATCAAAGTGATCACAGATTATCTTTATTTTGGCTCTATCTCATCTAGTTTCCAAGATAAATGGACTTTTATGTTTTCACTTAAAAAATCGATTTTTGATAGGAAATCAAAGTGATCACAGATTATCTTTATTTTGGCTCTATATCTTCTAGTTTCCAAGATAAATGGACTTTTATGTTTTCACTCAAAAAATCGATTTTTGGTAGGAAATCAAAGTGATCACAGATTATCTTTATTTTGGCTCTATCTCATCTAGTTTCCAAGATAAATGGACTTTTATGTTTTCACTCAGCAAAACGATTTTTGGTAGGAATCAAAGTGGATCACAGATATATCTTATTTTGGCTCTATCTCATCTAGTTTCCGCCAAGATAAATAGACCTTTTATGTTTTCACTCAAAAAACAGATTTTTGGTAAGGAAATCAAAGTGAGCAACAGATTATCTGTAGTTTGGCCTCTATCTCATCCCTAGTTGGTAGGAAATCAAAGTGAATTCACAGATTATCTTATGTTGGTTCTATCTCCTTCTAGCTTCCAAGATAATTGGACTTTTATATTTTCACTCAAAAATCGATTGTTGGTAGAAAATCAAAGTGATCACAGATTATCTTTATTTGGCCCTATCTCTTCTAGATTCCAAGATAATTGGACTTTTATGTTTTCACTCAAAAAACTGATTTTTGGTAGGAAGCAAAGTGATCAAGATTATCTTTATTTTAGGCCTATCTCATCTAGTTTCCAAGTTAAATGGACTTTTATGTTTTCACTCAAAAAACTGATTTTTGGTAGGAAATCAAAGTGATCACAGATTATCTTTATTTTAGCTCTATCTCATCTAGTTTCCAAGTTAAATGGACTTTTATGTTTTCACTCAAAAAACTGATTTTTGGTAGGAAATCAAAGTGATCACAGATTATCTTTATTTTGGCTCTATCTCATCTAGTTTCAAAGATAAATGGACTTTTATGTTTTCACTCAAAAAATCGATTTTTGGTAGGAAATCAAAGTGATCACAGATTATCTTTATTTTGGCTCTATCTCATCTAGTTTCCAAGATAAATGGACTTTTATGTTTTCACTCAAAAAATCGATTTTTGGTAGGAAATCAAAGTGATCAC
Source organism: Lucilia sericata (assembly GCF_015586225.1). Taxonomy (NCBI): domain Eukaryota; kingdom Metazoa; phylum Arthropoda; class Insecta; order Diptera; family Calliphoridae; genus Lucilia; species Lucilia sericata. The sequence goes on along the minus strand of NW_023995644.1, from coordinate 17,064 downwards.
AGAATATCTTTATTTTGGCTCTATCTCTTCTAGATTCCAAGATAAATGGACTTTTATGTTTTCACTCAAAAAACTGATTTTTGGTAGGGAAATCAAAGTGATCACAGATTATCTTTATATTGGCTCTATCTCATCTAGTTTCCAAGATAAATGGACTTTTATGTTTTCACTCAAAAAACTGATTTTTGGTAGGAAATCAAAGTGATCACAGATTATCTTTATTTTGGCTCTATCTCATCTAGTTTCCAAGATAAATGGACTTTTATGTTTTCACTCAAAAAATCGATTTTTGGTAGGAAATCAAAGTGATCACAGATTATCTTTATTTTGGCTCTATCTCATCTAGTTTCCAAGATAAATGGACTTTTATGTTTTCACTCAGCAAAATCGATTTTTGGTAGGAAATCAAAGTGATCACAGATTATCTTTATTTTGGCTCTATCTCTTCTAGGTTTCCAAGATAAATGGACTTTTATGTTTTCACTCAAAAATCGATTTTTAGTAGGAATAAAAGTGATCACAGATTATCTTTATTTTGGCTCTATCTCTTCTAGTTTCCAAGATAATTGGACTTTTATGTTTTCACTCAAAAAATCGATTTTTGGTAGGAAATCAAAGTGATCACAGATTATCTTATTTTGGCTCTATCTCATTATAGTTTCCAAGATAATGGACTTTTATGTTTTCACTCAAAAATCGGATTTTTGGTAGGAAATCAAAGTGATCACAGATTATCTTTATTTTGGCTCTATCTCATCTAGTTTCCAAGATAAATGGACTTTTATGTTTTCACTCAGCAAATCGATTTTTGGTAGGAAATCTAAGTGATCACAGATTATCTTTATTTTGGCTCCTATCTCATCTAGTTTCCAAGATAAATGGACTTTTATGTTTTCACTCACAAATCGATTTTTGGTAGGAAATCAAAGTGATCACAGATTATCTTCTATTTTGGCTCATATCTCTTCTAGTTTCCAAGATAAATGGACTTTTATGTTTTCACTCAGCAAATCGATTTTTGGTAGGAATCAAAGTGATCACAGATTATCTTTATTTTGGCTCTATCTCAATCTAGTTTCCAAGATAAATGGACTTTTATGTTTTCACCCAAAAATCGGATTTTTAGTAGGAAATCAAAGTGATCACAGATTATCTTTATGTTGGCTTCTATCTCTTCTAGCTTCCAAGATAATGAGACTTTTATATTTTACACTCAAAAATCGATTTTGGTAGGAATTGAAAGTGATCACAGATTATCTTTATTTTGGCTCTATCTCTTATAGTTTCCAAGATAAATGGACTTTTATGTTTTCACTCAAAAAATCGATATTTTGTAGGAATTGAAAGTGATCACAGATTATCTTTATTTGGCTCTATCTCTTATAGTTTCCAAGATAAATGGACTTTTATGTTTTCACTCAAAAATCGATATTTGTGAGGAATTGAAAGTGATCACAGATTATCTTTATTTTGGCTCTATCTCTTATAGTTTCCAAGATAAATGGACTTTTATGTTTTCACTCAAAAATCGATTTTTGTAGGAAATGAAAGTGATCACAGATTATCTTTATTTTGGCTCTATCTCTTATAGTTTCCAAGATAAATGGACTTTTATGTTTTCACTCAAAAATCGATATTTTTGAGGAATTGAAAGTGATCACAGATTATCTTTATTTTGGCTCTATCTCTTATAGTTTCCAAGATAAATGGACTTTATGTTTTCACTCAGCAAATGGATTTTTGGTAGGAAATCAAAGTGATCACAGATTATCTTTATTTTGGCTCTATCTCATCTAGTTTCCAAGATAAATGGACTTTTATGTTTTCACTCACAAAATCGATTTTTGGTAGGAAATCAAAGTGATCACAGATTATCTTTATTTTGGCCCTATCTCATCTAGTTTCCAAGATAAATGGACTTTTATGTTTTCACTCAGCAAATCGATTTTTGGTAGGAAATCAAAGTGATCACAGATTATCTTTATTTTGGCTCTATCTCTTCTGGTTTCCAAGATAAATGGACTTTTAAGTTTTCACTCAAAAATCGATTTTTGGTAGGAAATCAAAGTGATCACAGATTATCTTTATTTTGGCTCTATCTCTTCTAGTTTCCAAGATAAATGGACTTTTATGTTTTCACTCAAAAAATCGATTTTTGGTATTAAATCAAAGTGATCACAGATTATCTTTATTTTGGCTCTATCTCATCTAGTTTCCAAGATAGATGGACTTTTATGTTTTCACTCAGAAAATCGATTTTTGGTAGGAAATCAAAGTGATCACAGATTATCTTTATTTTGGCTCTATCTCTTATAGTTTCCAAGATAAATGGACTTTTATGTTTTCACTCAAAAATCGATTTTTGGTAGGAATAAAGTGATCACAGATTATCTTTATTTTGGCTCTATCTCTTATAGTTCCAAGATAAATGGACTTTTATGTTTTCACTCAAAAAATCGATTTTTGGTAGGAAATCAAAGTGATCACAGATTATCTTTATTTTGGCTCTATCTCTTATAGTTTCCAAGATAAATGGACTTTTATGTTTTCACTCAAAAATCGATTTTGTGAGGAATCAAAGTGATCACAGATTATCTTTATTTTGGCTCTATCTCTCTAGTTTCCAAGATAAATGGACTTTTATGTTTTCACTCAAAAATCGATTTTTGGTAGGAAATCAAAGTGATCACAGATTATCTTTATTTTGGCTCTATCTCTTATAGATTCCAAGATAATTGGACTTTTATGTTTTCACTCAAAAAACTGATTTTTGGTAGGAAATCAAAGTGATCACAGATTATCTTTATTTTGGCCTCTATCTCATCTAGTTTCCAAGATAAATGGACTTTTATGTTTTCACTCAAAAAACTGATTTTTGTAGGAAATCAAAGTGATCACAGATTATCTTTATTTTGGCCCTATCTCTTCTAGATTCCAAGATAAGTGGACTTTTGTGTTTTCACCCAAAAAATTGATATTTGGTAGGAAATCAAAGTGATCACAGATTATCTTTATTTTGGCTCGTATCTCATCTAGTTTCCAAGATAAATGGACTTTTATGTTTTCACTCAGCAAAATCGATTTTTGGTAGGAAATCAAAGTGATCACAGATTATCTTTATGTTGGCTCTATCTCATCTTAGTTTCCAAGATAAATGGACTTTTATGTTTTCACTCAAAAAATCTGATTTTTGGTAGGAAATCAAAGTGATCACAGATTATCTTTATTTTGGCCTCTATCTCTTATAGTTTCCAAGATAAATGGACTTTATGTTTTCACTCAAAAAATCGATATTTTTGAGGAATGAAAGTGATCACAGATTATCTTTATTTTGGCTCTATCTCTATAGTTTCCAAGATAAATGGACTTTTATGTTTTCACTCAAAATCTATATTTTGAGGGAATTGAAAGTGATCACAGATTATCTTTATTTTGGCTCTATCTCTTATAGTTTCCAAGATAAATGGACTTTTATGTTTTCACTCAAAAATCGATATTTGTGAGGAATTGAAAGTGATCACAGATTATCTTATTTTGGCTCTATCTCTTATAGTTTCCAAGATAAATGGACTTTTATGTTTTCACTCAAAAATCGATATTTTGAGGAATTGAAAGTGATCACAGATTATCTTTATTTTGGCTCTATCTCTTATAGTTTCCAAGATAAATGGACTTTTATGTTTTCACTCAAAAATCGATATTTTGAGGGAATTGAAAGTGATCACAGATTATCTTTATTTTGGCTCTATCTCTATAGTTTCCAAGATAAATGGACTTTTATGTTTTCACTCAAAAACTGATTTTTGGTAGGAAATCAAAGTGATCACAGATTGTCTTTATTTTGGCTCTATCTCATCTAGTTTCCAAGATAAATGGACTTTTATGTTTTCATTCAGCAAATCGATTTTGGTAGGAAATCAAAGTGATCACAGATTATCTTTATTTTGGCCCTATCTCTTCTAGATTCCATGATAAATGGACTTTTGTGTTTTCACTCAAAAATTGATTTTTGGTAGGAAATCAAAGTGATCACAGATTATCTTTATTTTGGCTCTATCTCTTCTAGGTTTCCAAGATAAATGGACTTTTATGTTTTCACTCAAAAAATCGATTTTTAGTAGGAAATCAAAGTGATCACAGATTATCTTTATTTTGGCTCTATCTCTTCTAGTTTCCAAGATAAATGGACTTTTATGTTTTCACTCAAAAATCGATTTTTGGTAGGAAATCAAAGTGATCACAGATTATCTTTATTTTGGCTCTATCTCTTACTAGTTTCCAAGATAAATGGACTTTTATGTTTTCACTCAAAAAATCGATATTTTGTAGGAATTGAAAGTGATCACAGATTATCTTTATTTGGCTCTATCTCTTATAGTTTCCAAGATAAATGGACTTTTATGTTTTCACTCAAAAATCGATATTTTGTAGGAATTGAAAGTGATCACAGATTATCTTTATTTTGGCTCTATCTCTTATAGTTTCCAAGATAAATGGACTTTTATGTTTTCACTCAAAAAATCGATATTTTGTAGGAATTGAAAGTGATCACAGATTATCTTTATTTTGGCTCTATCTCTTATAGTTTCCAAGATAAATGGACTTTTATGTTTTCACTCAAAAATCGATATTTGTAGGGAAATGAAAGTGATCACAGATTATCTTTATTTTGGCTCTATCTCTTATAGTTTCCAAGATAAATGGACTTTTATGTTTTCACTCAAAAATCTATATTTTGTAGGAATGAAAGTGATCACAGATTATCTTTATTTTGGCTCTATCTCATAGTTTCCAAGATAAATGGACTTTTATGTTTTCATCAAAAAATCGATTTTGTGAGGAATTGAAAGTGATCACAGATTATCTTTATTTGGCTCTATCTCTATAGTTTCCAAGATAAATGGACTTTTATGTTTTCACTCTTAAAAAAATGATCGATTATCTGTGTTTCAAGATAGACTTTATTTCACTCAAAAACTATTTTTGAGGAAAAAGTGATCACAGATTATCTTTATTTTGGCTCTATCTCTTTATAGTTTCCAAGATAAATGGACTTTTATGTTTCACTCAAAAAATCGATTTTTGTGAGGAAATCAAAGTGATCAAGATATCGTATTTGGCTCTTATCTCATTCTAGTTTCCAGATAATAAATGGAATTTTATGTTTTCACTCAGCAAATGATCTTTGGTTAGGAAATCAAAGTGATCACAGATTATCTTTATTTTGGCTCTATCTCTTCTAGATTCCAAGATAAATGGACTTTTATGTTTTCACTCAAAAAACTGATTTTTGGTAGGAAATCAAAGTGATCACAGATTGTCTTTATTTTGGCTCTATCTCATCTAGTTTCCAAGATAAATGGACTTTTATGTTTTCACTCAGCAAATCGATTTTTGGTAGGAAATCAAAGTGATCACAGATTATCTTTATTTTGGCTCTATCTCTTCTAGATTCCATGATAAATGGACTTTTATGTTTTCACTCAAAAAATCGATTTTTGGTAGGAAATCAAAGTGATCACAGATTATCTTTATTTTGGCTCTATCTCTTCTAGGTTTCCAAGATAAATGGACTTTTATGTTTTCACTCAAAAAATCGATTTTTAATAGGAAATCAAAGTGATCACAGATTATCTTTATTTTGGCTCTATCTCTTCTAGTTTCCAAGATAAATGGACTTTTATGTTTTCACTCAAAAATCGATATTTGGTAGGAAATCAAAGTGATCACAGATTATCTTTATTTTGGCTCTATCTCTTATAGTTTCCAAGATAAATGGACTTTTATGTTTTCACTCAAAAATCGATTTTGGTAGGAAATGAAAGTGATCACAGATTATCTTTATTTTGGCTCTATCTCTTATAGTTTCCAAGATAAATGGACTTTATGTTTCACCTCAAAAATCGATATTTTGGTAGGAATTGAAAGTGATCACAGATTATCTTTATTTTGGCTCTATCTCTTATAGTTCCAAGATAAATGGACTTTTATGTTTTCACTCAAAAATCGATATTTGTGAGGAATTGAAAGTGATCACAGATTATCTTTATTTTGGCTCTATCTCTTATAGTTTCCAAGATAAATGGACTTTTATGTTTTCACTCAAAAATCTATATTTTGAGGAATTGAAAGTGATCACAGATTATCTTTATTTTGGCTCTATCTCTTATAGTTTCCAAGGATAAATGGACTTTTATGTTTCACTCAAAAATCGATATTTTTGAGGAATTGAAAGTGATCACAGATTATCTTTATTTTGGCCTATCTCTTATAGTTTCCAAGATAAATGGACTTTTATGTTTTCACTCAAAAATCGATATTTTGGTAGGAATTGAAAGTGATCACAGATTATCTTTATTTTGGCTCTATCTCTTACTAGTTTCCAAGATAAATGGACTTTTATGTTTTCACTCAAAAAATCGATATTGTGAGGAATTGAAAGTGATCACAGATTATCTTTATTTGGCTCTATCTCTTATAGTTTCCAAGATAAATGGACTTTTATGTTTTCACTCAAAAATCGATATTTTGTAGGAATTGAAAGTGATCACAGATTATCTTTATTTTGGCTCTATCTCTTATAGTTTCCAAGATAAATGGACTTTTATGTTTTCACTCAAAAATCTATATTTTTGAGGAATTGAAAGTGATCACAGATTATCTTTATTTTGGCTCTATCTCTTATAGTTTCCAAGATAAATGGACTTTTATGTTTTCACTCAAAAATCGATATTTTGTGAGGAATTGAAAGTGATCACAGATTATCTTTATTTTGGCTCTATCTCTTATAGTTTCCAAGATAAATGGACTTTTATGTTTTCACTCAAAAATCGATATTTTGTAGGAATTGAAAGTGATCACAGATTATCTTTATTTTGGCTCTATCTCTTATAGTTTCCAAGATAAATGGACTTTTATGTTTTCACTCAAAAAATCGATATTTTTGAGGAATTGAAAGTGATCACAGATTATCTTTATTTTGGCTCTATCTCTTATAGTTTCCAAGATAAATGGACTTTTATGTTTTCACTCAAAAATCGATATTTTGTGAGGAAATTGAAAGTGATCACAGATTATCTTTATTTTGGCTCTATCTCTTATAGTTTCCAAGATAAATGGACTTTTATGTTTTCACTCAAAAATCGATATTTTGTAGGAAATTGAAAGTGATCACAGATTATCTTTATTTTGGCTCTATCTCTTATAGTTTCCAAGATAAATGGACTTTTATGTTTTCACTCAAAAATCGATATTTTGGTAGGAATGAAAGTGATCACAGATTATCTTTATTTTGGCTCTATCTCATCTAGTTTCCAAGATAAATGGACTTTTATGTTTTCACTCACAAATCGATTTTTGGTAGGAAATCAAAATGATCACAGATTATCTTTTTTTGGCCCTACTCTTCTAGATTCCAAGATAAATGGACTTTTGTGTTTTCACAAAAAATGATTTTTGGTAGGAAATCAAAGTGATCACAGATTATCTTATTTTGGCTCTATCTCATCTAGTTTCCAAGATAAATGGACTTTTATGTTTTCACTCACAAATGATCTTTGGTAGGAAATCAAAGTGATCACAGATTATCTTTATTTTGCTATCTCTTAGTTCCAAGATAAATGGACTTTTATGTTTTCACTCAGCAAATCGATTTTTGGTAGGAAATCAAAGTGATCACAGATTATCTTTATTTTGGCTCTATCTCATCTAGTTTCCAAGATAAATGGACTTTTATGTTTTCACTCAAAAAATCACAGATTATCTTTATTTTGGCTCTATCTCATCTAGTTTCCAAGATAAATGGGCTTTTATGTTTTCACTCAAAAAATCTGATTTTGGTAGGAAATCAAAGTGATCACAGATTAGTCTTTATTTTGGCTCTATCTCATCTAGTTTCCAAGATAAATGGACTTTTATGTTTTCACTCAGCAAATCGATTTTTGGTAGGAAATCAAAGTGATCACAGATTATCTTTATTTTGGCTCTATCTCTTCTAGATTCCATGATAAATGGACTTTTAGTGTTTTCACTCAAAAAATCTGATTTTTGGTAGGAATAAAAGTGATCACAGATTATCTTTATTTTGGCTCTATCTCTTATGGTTTCCAAGATAAATGGACTTTATGTTTTCACTCAAAAAATCGATTTTTGAGGAATGAAAGTGATCACAGATTATCTTTATTTTGGCTCTATCTCTTATAGTTTCCAAGATAAATGGACTTTTATGTTTTCACTCAAAAAATCGATTTTTGGTAGGAAATAAAGTGATCACAGATTATCTTTATTTTGGCTCTATCTCTTATAGTTTCCAAGATAAATGGACTTTTATGTTTTCACTCAAAAATCGATATTTTGGAGGAATTGAAAGTGATCACAGATTATCTTTATTTTGGCTCTATCTCTTATAGTTTCCAAGATAAATGGACTTTTATGTTTTCACTCAAAAATCGATATTTTGGTAGGAAATTGAAAGTGATCACAGATTATCTTTATTTTGGCTCTATCTCTTATAGTTTCCAAGATAAATGGACTTTTATGTTTTCACTCAAAAATCGATATTTTGTGAGGAATTGAAAGTGATCACAGATTATCTTTATTTTGGCTCTATCTCTTATAGTTTCCAAGATAAATGGACTTTTATGTTTTCACTCAAAAATCGATATTTTGTAGGAATTGAAAGTGATCACAGATTATCTTTATTTTGGCTCTATCTCTTATAGTTTCCAAGATAAATGGACTTTTATGTTTTCACTCAAAAATCGATATTTTGTGAGGAATTGAAAGTGATCACAGATTATCTTTATTTTGGCTCTATCTCTTATAGTTTCCAAGATAAATGGACTTTTATGTTTTCACTCAAAAATCGATATTTTGGAGGAATTGAAAGTGATCACAGATTATCTTTATTTTGGCTCTATCTCTTATAGTTTCCAAGATAAATGGACTTTTATGTTTTCACTCAAAAATCGATATTTTGGTAGGAATTGAAAGTGATCACAGATTATCTTTATTTTGGCTCTATCTCTTATAGTTTCCAAGATAAATGGACTTTTATGTTTTCACTCAAAAATCGATATTTTGGTAGGAATTGAAAGTGATCACAGATTATCTTTATTTTGGCTCTATCTCTTATAGTTTCCAAGATAAATGGACTTTTATGTTTTCACTCAAAAATCGATATTTGTGAGGAATTGAAAGTGATCACAGATTATCTTTATTTTGGCTCTATCTCTTATAGTTTCCAAGATAAATGGACTTTTATGTTTTCACTCAAAAATCGATTTTGTGAGGAATTGAAAGTGATCACAGATTATCTTTATTTTGGCTCTATCTCTTATAGTTTCCAAGATAAATGGACTTTTATGTTTTCACTCAAAAATCGATATTTTTGAGGAATTGAAAGTGATCACAGATTATCTTTATTTTGGCTCTATCTCTTATAGTTTCCAAGATAAATGGACTTTTATGTTTTCACTCAAAAATCGATATTTTGAGGAATTGAAAGTGATCACAGATTATCTTTATTTTGGCTCTATCTCTTATAGTTTCCAAGATAAATGGACTTTTATGTTTTCACTCAAAAATCGATATTTTTGAGGAATTGAAAGTGATCACAGATTATCTTTATTTTGGCTCTATCTCTTATAGTTTCCAAGATAAATGGACTTTTATGTTTTCACTCAAAAATCGATATTTTTGAGGAAATTGAAAGTGATCACAGATTATCTTTATTTTGGCTCTATCTCTTATAGTTTCCAAGATAAATGGACTTTTATGTTTTCACTCCAAAAATCGATATTTTGTGAGGAATTGAAAGTGATCACAGATTATCTTTATTTTGGCTCTATCTCTTCTGGTTTCCAAGATAAATGGACTTTTATGTTTTCACTCAAAAAATCGATTTTTAGTAGGAATCAAAGTGATCACAGATTATCTTTATTTTGGCTCCATCTCTTCTAGTTTCCAAGATAAATGGACTTTTATGTTTTCACTCAAAAATCGATTTTGGTAGGAAATCAAAGTGATCACAGATTATCTTTATTTTGGCTTCTATCTCTATCTAGTTTCCAAGATAATTGGACTTTTATGTTTTCACCTCAAAAATCGATTTTTTGGTAGGAATCAAAGTGATCACAGATTATCTTATTTTGGCTCTATCTCATCTGTTTCCAAGATAAATGACTTTTATGTTTTCACTCAAAAATCTGATTTTTGTAGGAAATCAAAGTGATCACAGATTATCTTATTTTGGCTCTATCTCTCTAGTTTCCAAGATAAATTGGACTTTTATGTTTTCACTCAAAAAATCGATTTTTGGTAGGAAATCAAAGTGATCACAGATTATCTTTATTTTGGCCTATCTCTTATAGTTTCCAAGATAAATGGACTTTATGTTTTCACTCAAAAATCGATATTTTTGAGGAATTGAAAGTGATCACAGATTATCTTTATTTTGGCTCTATCTCTTATAGTTTCCAAGATAAATGGACTTTTATGTTTTCACTCAAAAAATCGATATTTTGTGAGGAATTGAAAGTGATCACAGATTATCTTTATTTTGGCTCTATCTCTTATAGTTTCCAAGATAAATGGACTTTTATGTTTTCACTCAAAAATCGATATTTTTGAGGAATTGAAAGTGATCACAGATTATCTTTATTTTGGCTCTATCTCTTATAGTTTCCAAGATAAATGGACTTTTATGTTTTCACTCAAAAATCGATATTTTGTGAGGAATTGAAAGTGATCACAGATTATCTTTATTTTGGCTCTATCTCTTATAGTTTCCAAGATAAATGGACTTTTATGTTTTCACTCAAAAATCGATATTTGTGAGGAATTGAAAGTGATCACAGATTATCTTTATTTTGGCTCTATCTCTTATAGTTTCCAAGATAAATGGACTTTTATGTTTTCACTCAAAAATCGATATTTTGGTAGGAATTGAAAGTGATCACAGATTATCTTTATTTTGGCTCTATCTCTTATAGTTTCCAAGATAAATGGACTTTTATGTTTTCACTCAAAAAATCGATATTTTGGTAGGAATTGAAAGTGATCACAGATTATCTTTATTTTGGCTCTATCTCTTATAGTTTCCAAGATAAATGGACTTTTATGTTTTCACTCAAAAATCGATATTTTGGTAGGAATTGAAAGTGATCACAGATTATCTTTATTTTGGCTCTATCTCTTATAGTTTCCAAGATAAATGGACTTTTATGTTTTCACTCAAAAATCGATTTTTGGTAGGAATTGAAAGTGATCACAGATTATCTTTATTTTGGCTCTATCTCTTATAGTTTCCAAGATAAATGGACTTTTATGTTTTCACTCAAAAAATCGATATTTTGTAGGAATTGAAAGTGATCACAGATTATCTTTATTTTGGCTCTATCTCTTATAGTTTCCAAGATAAATGGACTTTTATGTTTTCACTCAAAAATCGATATTTGTGAGGAATTGAAAGTGATCACAGATTATCTTTATTTTGGCTCTATCTCTTATAGTTTCCAAGATAAATGGACTTTTATGTTTTCACTCAAAAATCGATATTTGTGAGGAATTGAAAGTGATCACAGATTATCTTTATTTTGGCTCTATCTCTTATAGTTTCCAAGATAAATGGACTTTTATGTTTTCACTCAAAAAATCGATATTTTGTGAGGAATTGAAAGTGATCACAGATTATCTTTATTTGGCTCTATCTCTTATAGTTTCCAAGATAAATGGACTTTTATGTTTTCACTCAAAAATCGATATTTTTGAGGAATTGAAAGTGATCACAGATTATCTTTATTTTGGCTCTATCTCTTATAGTTTCCAAGATAAATGGACTTTTATGTTTTCACTCAAAAATCTATATTTTGTGAGGAAATGAAAGTGATCACAGATTATCTTTATTTTGGCTCTATCTCTTATGGTTTCCAAGATAAATGGACTTTTATGTTTTCACTCAAAAACTCGATATTTGTGAAAGGAATTGGAAAGTGATCACAGAGTATCGTTGATTTTGGGCTCCTAATCTCTTATAGTTTCAAGATAATTGGGACTTTTAATGTTTTCACTCAAAAATCCATATTTTGAGGAATTGAAAGTGATCACAGATTATCTTGAGTTTGGCTCTATCTGTTATAGTTTCCAAGATAAATGGACTTTTATGTTTTCACTCAAAAATTCTAGATTTTGGTAAGGAATTGAAAGTGAGCACAGAGTTATCTTTATTTTGGCTCTATCCTCTTAATAGTTTCCAAGATAAATGGACTTTTATGTTTTCATCTCAAAATAGATAATGTGGTGAGGAATTGAAAGTGGATCCAAGATTATCTTTATTTTGGCTCTAGTCTCTTATAGTTTCCAAGATAAATGGACTTTATGTTGTCACTCAAAAATCCATATTTGTGAGGAATTGAAAGTGATCACATATTATCTTTAGGTTTGGCTCTATCTCTTACAGTTTCCCGATAAATGGGACTTTTATGTTTTCACTCAAAAATTCGATATTTGTGAGGAATTGAAGTGATCACAGATTATCTTATTTTGGCCTCTATCTCTTATAGGTTTCTCAAGATAACTGGACTTTTATGTTTTCACTCAAAAAATCATAGTTTTGAGGAATTGAAAGTGATCACAGATTATCTTTATTTTGGCTCTATCTCTTTAGTTCCAGATAAATGGACCTTTTATGTTTTCACTCAAAAATCGATATTTTTAGGAATTGAAAGTGATCACAGATTATCTTTATTTGGCTCTATCTCTATAGTTTCCAAGATAAATGGACTTTTATGTTTTCATCAAAAATCGATATTTAGTGAGGAATTGAAAGTGATCACAGATTATCTTTATTTTGGCTCTATCTCTTATAGTTTCCCAAGATAAATGGGACTTTTTGTTTTTCACTCAAAAATCTATATTTTTGAGAATTGAAAGTGATCAACAGATTATCTTTATTTTGGCTCTATCTCTTATAGTTTCCAAGATAAATGGACTTTTATGTTTTCACTCAAAAATCGATTTTTGGGAGGGAATAGAAAGTGATCACAGATTATCTTTATTTTGGCTCATATCTCATTAGTTTCCAAGATAAATGGGACCTTTTATGTTTTCACTCAAAAATCGATTTTTGGTAGGGAAATAAAAGTGATCACAGATTATCTTTATTTCGGCCTCTATCTCTATAGATTTCCAAGATAAATGGACTTTTAGTTTTTTCACTCAAAAACTCGATATTATTGGTAGGAAATTGAAAGTGATCACAGGATTATCTTTATTTTCGGTTCCTCATCTCTTATGATTCCATGATAAAAGGACTTTTATGTTTCACCCTCAAAAATCGATATTATTGGTAAGAATCAAAGTGCATCACAGATTATCTTTGATTTCGGACTCTATCAATCTTAGCGTTCCAAGATAAATGGGACTTTATGTTTTCACTCAGCAAATCGATATTTGGTAGGAAATTGAAAGTGATCACAGATTATCTTTATTTTGGCCTCTATCTCATCTTATAGTTTCCAAGATAAATGGACTTTTATGTTTTCACTCAAAAATCACAGATTATCTTTATTTTGGCTCTATCTCTATCTAGTTTCCAAGATAAATGGACTTTTATGTTTTCACTCAAAAATCGATTTTTGGTAGGAAATCAAAGTGATCACAGATTATCTTTATTTTGGCTCTATCTCTCTAGTTTCCAAGATAAATGGACTTTTATGTTTTCACTCACAAATCGATTTTTGGTAGGAAATCAAAGTGATCACAGATTATCTTTATTTTGGCTCTATCTCTTCTAGTTTCCAAGATAAATGGACTTTTATGTTTTCACTCAAAAATCGATTTTTGGTAGGAAATCAAAGTGATCACAGATTATCTTTATTTTGGCTCTATCTCTTAGTTTCCAAGATAAATGGACTTTATGTTTTCACTCAAAAATCGATTTTTGGTAGGAAATCAAAGTGATCACAGATTATCTTTATTTTGGCTCTAATCTCTCTTCTAGTTTCCAAATAAATCGACTTTTTGATGTTTCACACAAAAATCCATATTTTGAGGAATTGAAGTGATCACAGATTATCTTATTTTGGCTCTATCTCTTATAGTTCCAAGATAATGGACTTTATGTTTTCACTCAAAATCTATATTTTTAAGGAATTGAAAGTGATCACAGATTATCTTTATTTGGCTCTATCTCTTAATAGTTTCCAAGATAAATGGACTTTTATGTTTTCACTCAAAAATCGATATTGGTGAGGAATTGAAAGTGATCACAGATTATCTTTATTTTGGCTCTATCTCTTATAGTTTCAAGATAAATGGACTTTTAGTTTTCACTCAAAAAATCGATTATTTGTGAGGAATGAAAGTGATCACAGATTATCTTTATTTTGGCTCTATCTCTTAAGTTTCCAAGATAAATGGACTTTTTATGTTTTTTCACTCAAAAATCGATATTTGTGAGGCAATTGAAAGTGATCACAGATTATCTTATTTTGGCTCTATCTCTTATAGTTTCAAGATAAATGGACTTTTATGTTTTCACTCAAAAATCGATATTTTGAGGAATTGAAAGTGATCACAGATTATCTTTATTTTGGCTCTATCTCTTATAGTTTCCAAGATAAATGGACTTTTATGTTTTCACTCAAAAATCGATATTTTTGAGGAATTGAAAGTGATCACAGATTATCTTTATTTTGGCTCTATCTCTTATAGTTTCCAAGATAAATGGACTTTTATGTTTTCACTCAAAAATCTATATTTTTGAGGAATTGAACGTGATCACAGATTATCTTATTTTGGCTCTATCTCTATAGTTTCCAAGATAAATGGACTTTATGTTTTCACTCAAAACTCGATATTTTGAGGAATTGAAAGTGATCACAGATTATCTTTATTTTGGCTCTATCTCCTTAAGTTTCCAAGATAAATGGACTTTTATGGTTTTCACTCAAAAATCGATATTTTGTGAGAATTGAAAGTGATCACAGATTATCTTTATTTTGGCTCTATCTCTTATAGTTTCCAAGATAAATGGACTTTTATGTTTTCACTCAAAAAATCGATTTTGTTGGGGAAATGAAAGTGATCACAGATTATCTTTATTTTGGCTCTATCTCTTATAGTTTCCAAGATAAATGGACTTTTATGTTTTCACTCAAAATCGATATTATTGAGGAATTGAAAGTGATCACAGATTATCTTTATTTCGGCTCTATCTCTTATAGTTCCAAGATTAATGGACTTTTATGTTTTCACTCAAAAATCGATATTTTAGGGGAATTGAAAAGTGATCACAGATTATCTTTATTTTGGCTCTATCTCTTATAGTTTCCAAGATAAATGGACTTTTATGTTTTCACTCAAAATCTATATTTTTGAGGAATTGAAAGTGATCACAGATTATCTTTATTTTGGCTCTATCTCTTATAGTTTCAAGAAAATGGACTTTTATGTTTTCACCTCAAAAATCGATTATTTTTTAAGGAAATGAAAGTGATCACAGATTATCTTTATTTTGGCTCTATCTCTTATAGTTTCCAAGATAAATGGACTTTTATGTTTTCACCTCAAAAATCGATATTTTGGAGGAATTGAAAGTGATCACAGATTATCTTTATTTTGGCTCTATCTCTTATAGTTTCCAAGATAAATGTGACTTTTATGTTTTCACTCAAAATCGATATTTGTGAGGAAATTGAAAGTGATCACAGATTATCTTATTTTGGCTCTATCTCTTATAGTTTCCAAGATAAATGGACTTTTATGTTTTCACTCAAAAATCGATATTTTTGGGGAATTGAAAGTGATCACAGATTATCTTTATTTTGGCTCTATCTCTTATAGTTTCCAAGTAATGGACTTTTATGTTTTCACTCCAAAAATCGTATTTTTGGTGGAATGAAAGTGATCACAGATTATCTTTATTTTGGCTCTATCTCTTATAGTTTCCAAGATAACTGGACTTTTATGTTTTCATCAAAATCTATATTTTTGAGGAATTGAACGTGATCACAGATTATCTTTTATTTTGGCTCTATCTCTTAGTTTCCAAGATAAATGGACTTTTATGTTTTCACTCAAAAAATCGATTTTGGTAGGAAATCAAAGTGATCACAGATTATCTTTATTTTGGCTCTATCTCATCTAGTTTCCAAGATAAATGGACTTTTATGTTTTCACTCAACAAAAATCACAGATTATCTTTATTTTGGCTCTATCTCTCTAGTTTCCAAGATAAATGGACTTTTATGTTTTCACTCAAAAATCGATTTTTGGTAGGAAATCAAAGTGATCACAGATTATCTTTATTTTGGTTCTATCTCATAGTTTCCAAGATAAATGGACTTTTATGTTTTCATCACAAATCGATTTTTGGTAGGAAATCAAAGTGATCACAGATTATCTTTATTTTGGCTCTATCTCTCTAGTTTCCAAGATGGACTTTTATGTTTTCACTCAAAAACGATTTTTGGTAGGAAATCAAAGTGATCACAGATTATCTTTATTTTGGCTCTATCTCTCTAGTTTCCAAGATAAATGGACTTTTATGTTTTCACTCAAAAAATCGATATTTTAGTGGGAATGAAAGTGATCACAGATTATCTTTATTTTGGCTCTATCTCTTATAGTTTCCAAGATAATGGACTTTTATGTTTTTCACTCAAAATCTATATTTTTTAGGAATTGAAAGTGATCACAGATTATCTTTATTTTGGCTCTATCTCTCTAGTTTCCAAGATAAATGGACTTTTATGTTTCACAAAATCGATTTTTGGTAGGAAATCAAAGTGATCACAGATTATCTTTATTTTGGCTCTATCTCTATCTAGTTTCCAAGATAAATGGACTTTTATGTTTTCACTCAAAAATCGATTTTTGGTAGGAAATCAAAGTGATCACAGATTATCTTTATTTTGGCTCTATCTCATCTAGTTTCCAAGATAAATGGACTTTTATGTTTTCACTCAAAAAATCACAGATTATCTTTATTTTGGCTCTATCTCTCTAGTTTCCAAGATAAATGGACTTTTATGTTTCACTCACAAATCGATTTTTGGTAGGAAA